>NC_044920.1:5622609-5703090 GCF_003576645.1 Ipomoea triloba | reverse complement strand
AGTTTTGGAAAAAAATTCGAAAACCGTACTTATACTACTCCGATCCTTACGAAATTTTATATGCAGGTTCTACACTTATTGAACTACATATCTGAGAAAAATGGAGTCAAAATACCTTACCAATTTTTCCCAATAAATCTCAGAAGTTACTGCCAGAGACTAACTTGATTTTTTTTCAATATTTTCACAAGTATAAGCCTATATGGACATAAATACAACCTATACATGCACAAACTAGCTATAAACATGCATACAAAAATTACTAAACATTAAAGTGTAATTTCTTTGAGCCAACTTGTAGATCCACAACTTAACACATATTTTTTTTTCACGTAAAACTTCCTAGTCACGTAATTTACTAGCATTTGTTCACCTTCAAGTGATTGAGCCAACTTAAGGGATTCCTTACCTTTGTAGAAACCTTAAAAAACCGTAAGAGTTGATGATGCCTTCCTTGGAGTCCTTCACCAAAGATCCTAAAAATATCACCATAATAATAACATTTTCATGAACTCTTAGCTTAAACTTAAGTTCTAGGAAGGATTTAACCGAACAAAACCAAAGTCTTACCTATACTAGAGCACTTGAGTTGGAGGGAAAATTATGGAGTTCTTGATCACAAAGGGGAAGACTAAGCTTTTCTTTCTTCTTCTTTTTCCTTATGAATTTCGAAAATGTGTGTGTGTGGGAGATGAGAGAGATGATGATGAGGATGATGATGAGCTTTGCTTGAAGTTTAAGAAACAAATGCAACATTCCCATACTTCTTATGACACACCATTAATGAACTCATCATGTGGTAATTAGGAGTGCCACATGTCAACTCCTCGTGGTGGCTCTTGAAGAGAAATATCTATTTGCCAGTTTGGGGTTAAATCAGATAAAAGTTCGGAGGGTTATAACTTAATTCGGGAAAATTTTAATACCAAAATTATTCTAAAAATAATCCCGTCATTAACCACAAAAACCGGGAATTTTTCGGTATCTCGCGAAATATAGGTACGAAGTCCGTAACAATTTTACTCTTACAGTTCGTCTAATTTTCCACTGAACTGAGCAGGAAGTTCACGCTTAATCGTATCATGCTTAATAATCCATTTCCTAGGGAAATTCGAACTGTATGTACGTCCTTAAAATTTTTCGGTTCATGACCGGTACGTAGATCGCAGCTTATTAATAATTAGTCTCACGTATAAAAATCCTTCTGAAGTACCGAGAGATCATCTCATAAAAAAAAAATATTTTCAAACCTCAACTGTGTCGGAAAAACCGAGGGGTTACACAATGAGTCTAACAACGCTAAACAATCCTCATAAACATAGCCAAGATTAGGGTTGTTAACGAACCGAACATAAACGAACGGAGGCTGTTCGTGTTCGTTTGTTAAGGATTTTGGAGTGTTCGTGTTCGTGTTCGTTTGTTAATGTTTTTGAAAATCCTGTTCGTGTTCGTTTGTTAAGCGTTCGTTAGTGTTCGTTAACGTTCGCGAACACGTTCACAAACATGTTCATGAACACATTCGTGAACACTTAATAACCAAGCACCTACACATGTTCATGAACACATTTTGTCCGTGAACAATAAATAATTTACATTCACGAACAATTAAATATATATATATGTTTGTAAACACGTTTGTGAACATTATTAAACCGACACTACTAAACGAACACAAACGAGCTTGTTCACGAACAATACTAAACGAACACAAACGAGCTTGTTCGCGAACACTTAGCAAACAAGCTTACCACTGTTCAAACTCTGTTCGTTTATTAACCGAGCTCTAAATTTTGTTTGTTAATGTTCGTTTACCTTAATAAACGAACATAAACGAACGCTTATCGAGCTCGAACACGAGTAGTTTGTCGAAAGCTCTATTCGCTAACAGCCCTAGCCAAGATATGAGCAATTACAGATATTCCTCACTAAATTCCCTAGTACAGAACTATACATCCGCTACACTTGTACAAGTGTAGAGGATGTGGGTGACGCAGAAAAGTCAAGACTTTCCACGGCACTTATCACTGTGTCGCGGAAAACTACGAATCCGTGACACTTTCTTCCCCAAAAGTGTCGCGGATTCTCTTTTATATATATATATATATATATATATATATATATATATATATATATATATATATAAATTATAGGGTATCTGCGACACTTCTTTCTTGAAAGTGTAGTGGATACCCTTTTTGTTCAAAAAATTATACATATATATATATATATATATATATATATATATATATATATATATGCTTACACTCTAGTGCGAAGAAGGCTTTAGGTACGAAAGTGATGACAAATTTGAGCCTTTGATCTGTCTAGATCAACGGCTCCAAAACAAAAAAAATACAAAAAAAAAAAAATACTTCTTATCTACACGACGTCATCTTTGCATTTTGTTCAAATCATTGAAGGCACAACAGTGTACATTGGAAAGCACAACAATGTGCTCTAGAAGGCTCAACAATTTGCACTCTAAGGCAAAATAATATGCACTTTTGAGACACAACAATGTGCTCCAAAAGGCACAACAATTTACTCTAGAAGGCTCAACAATATGCTATGGAGGTAATGAAATATGCACTAAAAGACACATCAATGTGCTCTGAAGGGTATAACATTGCACCACTGGATCAGGAGCCTCGTTGGAGAATGGGGGGACACTTCGTTTAGGATACACAACACTAACATATTGTACTCACTCACTCTCACTAATACACAGATCTACGTTGTGGTACCAAAATCGTTGTTGCTCCCTTGTCTACTGTACTGACTACTCATTGTACTATCATACTTCAATAATACTCAAATATAGTCCGGTAACATATTTACCGTCATTGGTGCTTTCATTAAGAGTTGAGGCCAAATCTCAGGCACAGCTCTACGTATTACAAAAGAAGGCTGCCCTAGTGCCTTCCACGACGTCGCCTCCTCTTCCTCCAGTGACTTTGCCCCCTCATCCATGACGTCGCCTACTCCTTCTCCAGCGGCATCGCCTCCTCATCCACGGCGTCGCCTCCTCATCCACAGCATCGCCTCCTCATCCGCGGCGTCGCCTCCTCCTCCCCCATCGGCGCTTCCTCATCCACGGCGTCGCCTCCTCCTCCTCCAGTGGTGTCGCCTCCTCATCCACGACATCGCCTCCTCCTTCTCCAGTTACGCCTCCTCATCCATGGCGTCGTCACCTCATCCACGGCATCGCCTCCTCATCCGCGGCGTCGCCTCTTCCTCCCCCAGCGGCACCTCCTCATCCACGGCGTCGCTTCCTCCAGCGGCGCCTCCTCATCAAATGGTGTCGCCTCCTCAAGCGGCAACCTCCTCATCAAGTGGCGTCCAAAATTGTCAGTGTACCTAGTGGTCATGATCTGCCGTGACTAATTCCGTACAAATTTAAATATAAAAAAAAACAAAAAAAACTCTATTCCCTTAGGGCCAGCACGAGATCCGTTCTCGCTAGCTACCTGACGGGAGGGTGTTTTCAAGGTAAAGCTTAAGACTTTATTACGAAAACACCACACTCTAGTCCCTTAGGGCCGGCACGGGATCTGATTACGCTAGCTACCTGACGGGAAGGTGTTTTTCTGGGTCAAGCCAAAGGTTTGGTTTCGAAAACACACATTTTAATCCCTTAGAACCGGCACGGGATCCGATCTCGCTAGCTACTTGACAGGAGAGCGGACCTTCGACCGGGCTACGGGCGGTCGAAGTCAGCTCGCACGCAAAACGCCAAAAGGAAAAAAAAATTAAAAAAAATGCCGAGGTCACCACCTCGGCCAATTTTGGCCGAGGTGATGATCTCGGCCAATTTTTGGTCGAGGTCCTGCACCTCGGCCATAGTGGCCGAGGCCCTATGCCTCGACCTCGGCCACAATTCTCTTACCGTTTCAAAAAATAATAATAAATAAATAAATAAATAAAAACAAACAAATTCATCTCTCTTCTGCACTATTGTTACTCCCTAGTTGATTCGGCTATGCTTGCAAACTGGAGAGTAGGGGGGCTGGTGACAGGATAATTGGGCATGCAGCACCTGACCCGAATCATCAGTACTGACCCGACAACAAATGGTCACCCGTTACACAAAGACGACACATTGAAGAGGAATGGCCAGCACATTGAAGAGGAGTTACTCTTTATCATCATTAGCAGCACTTAGTGCAGCATTACGCATCCGTTACTTACTGGAAAAGGGTCGTTGGCACTTGAGGATATAAAAGAGGAGCCTCGTTGGAGAATGGAGGGACACTTCGTTTAGGATACACATCACTAACATATTGTACTCACTCACTCTCACTAATACCCAGATCTACGTTCTGGTACCAAAATCGTTGTTGCTCAATTGTCTACTGTACTGACTACTCATTGTACTATCATACTTCAATAATACTCAAATATAGTCCGGTAACATATTTGCCGTATATATATACATATATATATATATATGTATATATGTATATAGATACATATATATATATATATATGTATATGTATATATATACATATACATATACATATGTATATATATATATACATGTACATATATGTATATACATGTACATATATGTATATATATATATGTATATACATATACATATATATATATATATATACATATATATATATGTATATATGTATATATATGTATATGCTATACATATACATATATATACATATATACATATACATATACATATATATATATATACATATATATATATATATATATGTATATATATATACATATATGTATATGTATATACATATACATATATATATATATATATATATATGTGCGTGTGTGTATATATGTATATGTGTATATATGTATATGTGTATATATATATATATGTGTGTGTGTGTGTGTGTGTGTACATATATATGTGTGTATATATACTGTATACACACACGCGCGCGCGCACACACACATATATATATACATATATGTATACATGTATCTATATGTATATACATATATAGATACATGTATCTATACATATATACATATAGATACATGTATACATATATGTATATATATATGTGTGTGTGTGTGTGTGTATATATATATATATATATCGGGAATGAAGGATGGCTCAAGCACCTCATAGTAGACTAGAGATATTCTATTATCCCAACAAAACTAACCATCAAGGATCCAAATTTACTTGGGTACCAAAATTCTTAATCAACTGATATACGAGGTGCAGGCCAAGAACATCTTTGAATGAGGATGAATGAGCTATCAAACAACAACTATTCATGACAAGAAGGACTACAAAGTGATATTGCAAATAAGTAATATCAACAAGTTGTATCAAATTAAATGTAGTTCTGATAAGTGATATCGGGCTTATATGGAATAAGTGTGATGCCGAATCAGCAGATATACATCCAACTGACAAAAGTTCAAAACATAAGAACTAGGTGTGATCAGGAAGGTATGTATTGTAATGAAAGGATAAACCAGCTTGTTGAGAAGGTAAAGAATTCCTGTTGAACCTAGACTCAAGGTTTTGAAGGATAAAAAGTGGACCGATAAAGCAACTTAAAATCATGCTAGTTCTTAAGAGGAATGCTCAATTTTTAGTCTAATGAAAAGATAAAATTTCTCAACCAAATCATCTACTTTCATCGATATCAATAATGGAAGTTAAGATGTTGAACTCAAACAACAACTTAAAAGATCAATTTGAGTTTAATGAAGACAACTAAAGTCTTCAAGAAAATAGTGGACATAAGACCTCCAGAAGAAATCAGCTGGAAAAGAAAGATAGGAATATTCACAAGTTAGAGTGAAATACAAGTTCTGGTGACATGGAACAGTCTAAGCAATTCGACAAATCAACCAAATGCCCTGTAATCTTATGAATTATAAACATTTTGTTTTACTTTATATATTTTCAAATATATATTCTCACTTTATATTTTATTAAAATATATTGATTTTATTATTTTATATTTTAATATATAAACAAACCTATTTAAATTTAAAATTATATTTAAATTGTATGAACATATCCTTTTTAGTCCATTTACATTTATCAGTTTATCAAAAAGCTAATTTTACCAAACACTATTAAACATAACAACTAGCTTAACAGCTCTTCAAATTTCAATTTCGAGCTTATAACTTTTCAGTTTTCAGCTACTTTTAAGCTTTCAGCTACTTTTTTCAGCTAAGTTTGTCAAACATAGTCTGAATGGCTGAATATACATTATTTGATAGAGTTAATTACCAGTTTGCTCCCACAATTATGAGAATTTCACCACTTTGGTCCTTGACTTTCAAAAGTTTCCAATTGCATCCTCGACAATTGTATTTCTGACAGAGTTAGTCCTCCTCTTAAACAGTCGTCTATGACCCGTTAAAGTTGAGGATAGAAATGTAATTTCATTGTCCGGGTGTGTATTAGCTCCTCAGTCTGACACTTAGTACACAGAAACAAGAGAGAAACACGATAGGAAAATCCCCAAATCATAAAACCTAAGAACCTAACCCTAATCGCGAACAATCTGAGGCAAATGTTGAGAAATCGTCCACTTTTCAACCCAAAAGCGTGACTCTACAACAGTATTGTATGTTTAGTTGCTGTAGAAGGAGATGGGTTCAACGACAAATGTTGGCTCGAACTGCAATACAGGTACGATACGATTTTGTTCTCTCTTTTTTTGTATTTAATTATTTATGTGTTTATGTGCTTATATAAGATGTGGACGGATGGCTCACTGTTTGTTGTATGATATCTGTTGAATGAGGACGCACAAATAATATTCTATGTGGGGACTTGGGGTTTTGTTCGTATGTATGTGGGGTTGTTGTGTCTTGAATGTAGATAATGGGGACCAACTTGGCTTAAATTGTAGTTACTAGGGTTTGTGTACTTTGTTGTTTGCTTAAAGACATTGAGGTCTACTTTCCACATGATGTGTTGCTTTATCAGTATTCAAGGTGTGTTGTGTTGTCTTTGTTAATGTAGTTATATCTACTTTTGACCAATTATGCCTAAAAGCATGTGTTGTGTGTGTATGATCCTTTTGTCCTCATTGATTAAAATCTGTTCTCATTGATAACTTTAGGTGGACTAGAATCATACACATTCAGTCTTTATATAAGGCATGGAGGTAGGATAGAACAATGTATTCCCCCAAAATACTTGGGAGGAAAAAGTAAGACTTATAGGGGCATAGATTCTGATGAATGGGGTTTTATCACCTTAAAAGAGAAGTTTGGTGAACTAAGGTATAAAGAAGGTAACTTTAGGTTCTTTTGAGTTAGTTTCTGTTGATGAAGAATGTAGTGAGTATGATGCAGATATTGTTGAAGAGTTAGAGGTAGAGGGTAGTTATACAAATGTGAATGATGCCTTAAACCTGTCAGAAGAAACACCAATTGCAGTAGGGAGTGATGGTGAGGTTGAGAGAACTGTATGGGATTTTGTTAAGCCTCCTGAAGTAGTTGTAGCCCCTTCTACTCTGTGGTAGATGGCAGTTATACAGATGTGAATGATGCCTTAAACCTGTCAAAACTTTTGCTTAATTATGCTCACTGTTAGCCAGAATACTGCCTTAATTTAAGTACAATGATAATTGCCAGAACACTGCCTTAATGTAAGTACTGCCTTAATTTTGCTCACTGCTCACTGCCATTTTGTGACCATTTTCTGACCATTTTTTGACCGTTTTCTGACCATTTTTTGACAATTTTCTTACATTTTGCCTACAGTTAACAATACAAACATATCCAAGCTAATAGATTGAATAATTTAAACATAACTCCATTTCACAACTAAGAACTTACACCATGCAGCAAAAACACATAAAACCATTCTTCTATTACAACATCATTTACTACATTAAGCTAGAGGAAGCCTAACAACCAATTTTTCCCTATTTTCAAATGTAGATATCATAATCCTAACTATACATACAGAGACCACAATCAACAAAATTAACCACAATGGTTTACTACATTTTGACTTTGCTTTTACTGCAACATATTTGCTGGTTCTTAGCTTCAAATTCAAGCTCTCAATTTCTTGCTTATATCGATTTATCTTCCTTAGCAATTTAGGGATTATCACCTTTGACCTTGGACACATTGGGGGGTCAAACCAACTAACAAATCCACATCCACCACTTATTCCTCCCTATAATCGAAAAAAAAAAAAAAGAAGTTTACAACTTATCACAAGTTGGAGTCTAAGCAATACAAATACTCACATTTTCGGATTCACACAGCCAAAACCTACGGCATGGGTTGTCTTTTGTCCATGAAGTGCATATCTTTAGTTGTTGCCCACACTGACAACTATGCGTCGTTGAAGATTCTCCATTTTCGAACACCCTTTTTTTTTTTTTTGTTTTTCGTTGATGACCTATAGCTATCTTCATTGTAATTAATTTGCTTATATGGTAGACGAAGCTAAGAGATGTAAAATTCGAAGGAGATGAAATGCTTGAATCGAAGGAAAAAATTACTCTGAAGACCTATTTATATAGACGTAGTTTAGGGAAGATGAAGAATAAATTTGAACTTCCAATTTTACCCTTGCATTTTGACGGCAAAACAGGCTGATGACTATTTTGGTTAACGTTTCAATAGTCGAGGATGCAATTGGAAACTTTTGAAAGTCAAAGACCAAAGTGGTGAAATCCTCATAGTCGAGGGACCAAATCGGTAATTAACTCTTATTTGATAGTATACAAAGGCCCTGTTTGGTAAATAATTGGTCTATCAGCCAATTTTGGCTTATTTGATCATTATTAGTTGTTTGACTTAGTTAAAAAATCAATATAAGTGTTTGGTTAATAAGTTTTTTATAATTCCAAAATATTAAATTTCAAAAGGCTACTCAAAGCAGCATTTTCAATTGGCCTTTTGAGAAAAAAAAAATTATAGAAAACAGTTATCAGCTAATAGCTAATTTACCAAACACTTTTCCCAATCAACTAATATTATCAATTAAATTATACCTTTTAACCCAACCAGCTAACAACCATTTACCAAACAGGACCAAAATAATGTACGATTACTACTTAAATGATATACTCTTAAATAATGTATCTTCAAATCTTCAATATAAAAATAATGTATATTTAATATATTAAAAATCTACATATTATTTGTGATCTATGTAGTTGTGTCTGTGCGAATCATATATAGTTCCTCGAATAATAATTGCTCCTAATTCCTAAATAAGCTCATTTAGCCACATACACGTGTGAGAATAATGTTTTCATTACATCTATTCCTACAAATCTACGATGTAATACTGAGGTAGACAGCATAACTATGTATATTTTTAAAACATTTACGTCAATGGTGTTGTCCAAAATTAAGATTTGTTTCGACTCTGTAAGTGGGTTTTAATTATAGTGTTTGTGCAATTGTGCCCTGGAGTTATTAACGCTGGGCATGCAACTAAAAGTGGCGATTTTTTCTCTTGATATGTAAAATGGATATTTTTACTCTTAAAATAATTTTTTTTTTTGCCAACAAATTATGACAATTTGGTTCAAACTGAATTGACACTATAGTAATCAAACCAAAAGATTCCGTTTACAATTTAGAACCGGAACTCAAAATTTGAGTTTTAGTCTATTAAAATCGTAAATCTAAACAATTGGTTTCAGTTTCAAACTGAAAAAATACATTAGTTGTTGAATTTATACTATTTAAAAAAAATAAATTAAAAAAAAAAGTTTGAACCAACGGTTTCAAACTTGATCCGGAACCGTGAACCAGCGATTCAAAATCAGAACCAAATCTCGATCATATCTACTTATATGTTAAATTTAGAATAAATGCAAAAAAAAAAAAAAGAAAAAAAAAAGAAACATACACTATTTGTAAATATTATAGTTCTAATTTTAAGCTAATGCTAGTAGTTGTTTCGATTTGAACCGTCAGGTCAAGTTCAGGATCCAATTTTTTCGCAATTTTAATGTAGATACATGAATAATTGAGGTGAAGAAGTGCTATAAGTATATATAATTTATGGAGGAAAAGTGTCATCATATGTAAAATTCTTATTATAATAATATTAATCATAACATAATTATTACTCGAATTATCAACTATACTTTTAATATAATATGAATTTACGAATTCTTCAACAATAATTTTTGTTTAGAAAAAATTATGTACTAATTATTTAAAAAATATTTTAATATAATTAAAATTTTAACCTTGAGTATATTAACATTGGGCACTAGTTTCCCATATATATATATATTGCAATAGTGCATAACATCATTTATCTTATGTAACACGTACTTCAAAAGTCTAATAGAATAATTGTAAGGTTGTTGGTCAATTTACGATTGTGCTACATATACAAAATTATAAATCAAACAAAACCTTGCTATGTTATATTGGACAGATTCAATTGATTCGTGAAATTTTAATATTTTATAATACTTATTCATTTGCGAAAGAAAACAAATTGCAATTTTCATATCTCAATTATACTTGTTGCCAGTTTTTTTTTTTTTTTTTTGAGAGTATACTTGTTGCCAGTTTTAGTTCCTAAATTATTTACAGTGACTTTTTTTGCTCTTGAGTTCTATTATACTTGTTGCCAGTTTTAGTTCCTCAATTAGGTGATTCCAACTTTGTCAGACTAATCCCAAGACCTTTTTTTTGGATTTTTACAAAAAAAAAAAAAAAAAGGTCTTGGGATTAATCCGACAAAGTTGGAATCACCTAATTGAGGAACTTAGTGTGCATATACAAGGATCCAATTCAGACCTTCCATCATTTTGTCTTTCTTTAACCTTTTTCCATACATGTTTCTAGTGAAATTCGAACTACCACACTATCGCCTCTAGTCATAACCTTTAAGAAGCGACGAAGCAACTATACTTTAACAATAGAGGATGAAAAGTAATAACACTATAATTGATCTAAAGACAAAAACAATAATTCATTATAATTTAGTGATTTAAAATATCATTTTTTTTCTCTTTTAAAATTTAAGAATTGACCCCATGAGTCAATGACCCAAATTGTAAGTCAATCCATAAATTTTGTTTTATTATAAAAAAAATATCATGTATAGTTTAAGCAATTTACACATGCAAAAAAATTAAAAAAACCATTAAACTCTTATCTCTTACACTATATATACATAGTGTTGATCATCATAACATTCTACACCAAGCACGCTCCAAAATGGACACCAATTCCTCCTCCTCCGCAGCAATAATGCTTTCGTCGGAGGCTGCCGTCCGGGCTGCCGGAGACGCCATTGCCCCCTACCTTGGGGTGCTGTGGTTGCAAGCAAAGGCGCTACTAATCGTGCCGGTGCTCCGAGTTATGGTTTACCTGTGCTTGGTCATGTTGATCATGATACTTATAGAGAAAGTTTACTTGGGAGGCATCAGCGCTTACCTGAAGCTTTTCCGGCGAACGCCGGCGAAGCAGTACAAGTGGGAGCCTATCAAGAAGGATGATGATGCAGAGATTGGGAACTCTGGTTATCCTGTGGTTCTCGTTCAAATACCAATGTGTAATGAGAAAAGGGTAATTTTTTATTCATTTTTTAATTTCCTTTTGATACTGTTTTTGGTCTCTACTATATTAATATTTTCACTTTTATTTTCAAGGTTTTTATTTTTTTAAATTTTTTTTTTTTTTTTGCATTAAATGCATTATAGACATGATACTAGTACAATTTTTTTGTCTCCGGAGTTCATCTATAGTAATATTTTCACTTTTGATTTTTGAGTATTAATTCATTCATTTTTGGTTTCTTGCATGTACAAATATAATCGACTAATTTTGCTTCAATATATATGTAATGTATTCATATCACTTTCACCAACCTTCATTTCTTCTTCATATGAGAATATTTTGAACATTTTAAACTAGATTTGGTTCAAACGGTGGGGCTTAGATTCTTGGGCTAAAAATGTTTAAGAAAGTATAAAACAATACTACCTTATAAAGAATTATAAGGATTTTGAAAAAAAATAGATTTGTTTAATTTGAAAAATCAAAACGTCAAGAGTGGTCAAACTGATGTGATAACCAATGACCGTGATCATTTCATTAATTCAAGTCTCACGAATATGTGTGTGCGCGTGCATGCGTGGGCGTGTGTGTTTTTTCAAAGATGAGTTTCAATTTTATTTTTAAAAAAAATTATCAGAGTATCTTGTGGTTTGATAACATTACTTTTACCATTCCAAATGAAAGGTCATAGGTTTGAGACTCACGGGAACAACTATATATTATACGTAGGGTTAGTTATAGTTATAAAAGATAAATATTTTTAAAAGCCATGCAATGGTTTTTTTTTTTTTTTTTTTTGTATATAGGGTTAGATTATAGTTATAAAAATAAATAAATATTTTAAAAACCCATGCAATATAATGGTTTTTTTTTTTTTTGTATAGGTATACCAACTGTCCATTGGAGCAGCCTGTAACCTTTCATGGCCAGCCAATCGAATTATAATTCAAGTTCTTGACGATTCCACTGATCGTGAAACTAAGGTATGTCCGATGAATTGATTACTATAAATTATCTGTTTTCATTTCTACTCATTCAAGAAACTGAATTATTTTTTGGTGTTGTTTGTAACTTGTGGGAAATGTCATGAATTCTTTATAGTTAGTTGTTATAAATTAGCCAAATCAAGATATTAGATGAAGTCACATCAGTTTAGGATATATAAAATTGTTAGAAACAAATTATTAGTGGTATCACGCATGTATTATCCTTTTAAACTATAACAATGCTATTTCTACGAATTATATACATGTATTCTCATTATGTTTTACTCTATATATGCTTATGTTGCATATTCTGATTTATCTAGAAACAAAATAGTAGCAGAAAATTTTGGCTTATTTGATGCTATAAAATGTAGCAGTTTTTTTAGAGACAAGAAAAACTCACAGTCACTATCCAAGAGTGTACACTAAATTACTCCATGAAAGTCTATTTACCATTTTTCTTTTTGTACTAAAATTTGTACGCCAATATTTAACTTCACTTCATACTTTACAATTTTTATGAAATCAAAAGATGTAACAAAAATTTCTCTTTACAAATCCATTTACCATTTCCCATTAATGTATTTGGTAATACACAATCAACAGGCTTTGGTCCAACAAGAGTGCAGGAGATGGGCAGGAAAAGGAGTTAACATAAAGTATGAGACTAGAGATAATAGAAAAGGGTTCAAAGCAGGATCCCTCAAGCAAGGAATGAAGCATAGCTATGTTAAGTCGTGTGAATATGTAGCTATTTTCGACGCTGATTTCGAACCCGACCCTGATTTCTTATACCGCACCATTCCTTTCCTTGTACATAATCCTGACATCGGCCTTGTTCAAGCTCGCTGGAAATACGGTATTATATATACAAACCTTTACAAATTGTTACGTTTTTATTCTTTTCTTTCTTTATTAAAGTGTCATAAGTCATGTGATGATCTGATTTTTAAAAATATAAAAATATTATTTAATGTGTTATCTTAATTAAGAACTGTATAATTGTCCATTCTTCAAAATAAAGCACAATAATTTAATGGTTAGCAACTTCTTTAGGAAATCTAATGGCCAATGTGACAATATTTAGGTGGTATGTCAATTGTCAACGATCAATATCTTCAAGTTTTTTGGTCAAGTGGACTGGTTGGCTGCATTCAATTCTGGCGGTCCATTGACCACTATTTAGGTCGTCGGGCCCTTTATTTTTATATTTTACCTGACAAACTATATATATATATATATATATATATATATATATATATATATAAAAGGTTAGGTTCCCGTGTGGCCTTACGGTCACTCACTACTAAGTGCACATAAATGCACCATTAGTGTGGTGCATCTTTTAGTGTGTGGTACATTTTTTGGTGCATTTGTGTATTTCATTTTGGTGCATTTCTGAACACTATGTGGTGCATTTATGTATTCCTAATTGTACAATCTGCACTGATCGCACGGGAAGCCCTGTCTAAATATGATCCAGTATGTGTGTGTGTGTGTGTGTGTATATATATATATATATATATATATATATATATATTAGAAGTATTATTAGAGAATTTTCCTTATTTTTATTAACTACAATAATATTTGTTTATAATTATGGTAGAAAAAAACAAATGATATAATTATGATCTAGTTGAGTAGGGACAATTACTTACATTTTTTAAAAGAAAATGTTAACCAAACTCAAAACATGCACTTCTTTGTGAAGGTTCATTCAATTAATTCATCATGGGTCCCACTATACATATAATTTTTTTAAAAATTACATTTTTTATTCTTCAATTATTTCCCAATTAGCTATAAAATTAATCACTCTCTTTCGGTCTTTACAATTTTAATTTGATCCTTTAATTATTAAACACATTATAAATTTAGTTTATCAACTATCTGATACTATGTCAAATTTTATTTATATCTATGGTATTATGAAAGAAATGGAAATAGATTGGAAGTAATAAATGCTTTTATAAAACATTAAATGCGATTAGGATGTGATATCTTAATTAGTTGAACGATTGATTTTATAACTCCGATTTTTCAATAATTGAATGACTAAATTTGTATGTAGAATATAATTTGTAGAAGATTTTTGCTGGTCTAAAAAATTATCTTTAAATTGTAATGGCAGTCAACGCTAACGAGTGCATGCTGACAAGACTGCAAGAGATGTCAATGGATCACCATTTCTCAGTGGAGCAAGAAGTTGGGTCTTCAATCCATGCATTTTTTGGCTTCAATGGTAAGCTCTATATATATACACATTGTACACCGTATTATTAATAAAGATTAGAATTGTCAAAATACATCCAACCCGTAAGTTTGGGTCTCTTTAGCCCACGTTAGGGGTATAAATGAGTCAAGCGGATCACAAGCTGCTCGCGAGCGGTTCGGTCAAAATTCGGCTCCAGCCAAATTCGAGTCCGAGCCAAGTTCGAACGGCTCGTTTAACAATCGAGTCGAACTCAAGCTCTAATGTCTTAGGCTTGTGGCTTGACGAGCCGCTCGCGAATATATATATATATACATATATATATATATATATATATATATATATATATATATATAATATTAAATTCGAGCTCAAAATCAAACTCGAACTCGAGTTCGAATCTGAACTTGAGCTCGAGCTCGAACAAACAAGCTGCTCGAGCTAGAAAATTGCCGAACTCGAGTTCGAGCATCAGCTTTCGAGCTCGAGCAGGGCTTTCCTTAACGAGCTCAAGCTTGGCTCGGCTCGTTTACACCCCTAGTTCATGTAAACTAGGGAAGTACTAGACTGGGTAGCCATGTTTAGCTCACTTTTTTTTTTTTCTTTAAAGTACATTGATTGTTAACTTTGACACTAGAAGTTTGAATCTTGTTTAAGTAAAAATTAATTAATTAATTTTATATAATTCATTCATTTATAAATGAGGCAGAGTAACCCATTTTGTAAATATGCTATTACACAAGTAGAGTTATAAAATAAACGACAAATTATTGTGTGGACCGTGTGGATCACGGTTCAAAATGACAGTTATTTTTATTTTTTGAGAAAATGACATTATTTTTATGTTAAAAATAGTAAATCATTGTTCCGTACACGTGTGAAGATAATGAACATTCTGGGTTAAAATAATATATTTATAAGAGAATAATGTATTTTATATATTAGAATAACGTACTTTATTTGTGTTAGAATAATGAAATTGATTGGATAAGATAATGTATTTTATGAGTTAGAATAATGTACTTTATATGTTAGAAAAATGTATTTTAGGAGTTAGAATAATGTATAATGTATTTCATGTTTAGGATAATGAAATTTCTAAGCTAAGATAATGTATTTTATGAGTTTTAATAATATATTTTATGTGTTAGAATAATGTATTTTTAAATTAGAATAATGTGTTTTTGGAATGTGGTCCACACAACTGTATCGACCATGATCTACACAATAATGATTGAGAATAAACACCCGTCTATAAAAATGGATCAACTTGGCCCAACACACTTTTCCATAGCCTATTATAGACTAATTCTATCCGGTCAAGTTGATCTGGCCTGGTTGGATACTGTCATTATATCGTGGACCATGGTTCAAAAATGACATAATTTCTTTAAGTAAAGAAACGACTGCCATCACATTTTAACGGAGCCCTATAAATGAAACTAAAATTTATCTCAAATGAAACTTTCTCACATTTGTTTTTATATTATCTAATGAAATTGTAGTTGTTTTGAAATGAAAATTGGAATGCAGGAACGGCAGGTATCTGGAGAATAGCAGCATTGGATGATGCAGGGGGGTGGAAAGACCGGACCACTGTGGAAGACATGGATCTGGGTTGCCGAGCTGGTCTCAAAGGCTGGAAATTCGTCTTTCTTGGTGATGTTAGGGTAACTCTCTACCCTCTTCAATTTTATGCTACATTTTATCAAACCGGAACCTCTTGGATTCCAGTTCAATTTGAACCGTAGGTTGGAATTAGGTCATTCAAAATGAACTGGTTATTGCTAGCTGGTGACTTTAATTATAAGGTTATAAGTTTGACTTCCGACGAGAGCGATGAATGATTATAAGCTGAAGATCTCTCTTTTACCCCTTTCAATAACAACGAACAATATAATAGGTGAAAAGTGAATTACCAAGCAGCTTCAAGGCATACAGATACCAGCAGCACAGGTGGTCATGTGGCCCTGCCAATCTTTTCAAGAAAATGACAGTCGAGATTATGAGAAACAAGGTAAACTGATGATGAACTTAATTACAACCACTCAAACATAAATGAAAAACCTTAATTAGCTTATTCATTAATATAATTTACCTTTGCAGAAAGTGACAATCTGGAAGAAACTGTACCTCATATACGCCTTCTTCTTCGTCAACAAGATCGTCGCCCACGTTCTCACCTTCATCTACTACTGCCTCGTTCTCCCTGCAACTGTTTTGATCCCAGAAGTCAAAATTCCCCTTTGGGGAGCTCTTTATGTCCCAACACTTACTGCCCTCCTCACTCTACTTCCTTGTCCAAGGTATATATGTTAGTATCAAGCAATACCTTATAGCGAATTCTTAATTTTTATTTTTTTTTATATCATCAGTTTTTTAGAGTTGACCCTTTAGGCCTCTCCTAATAATTCTCCAGTCAATTTTATTTTTATATATGTCTCTGTCTAAGAATCCCTAGTCACTGTGCATTGGATTTGGCACCTCTGCCCGACTGATATTACTTGTTAGATTAGCACTTACCACTATGCAAAAAAGTTATATCAAGATATATGCAACTTTATTTCCTGCTACATTTTTTTAGAGGTAGAGTGTTGGGCTTGGCCCTTTCGGCCTCCGCCTAGCAATCCCCCAGTCACCATGCGTTTCTCCCAACAAAATACCACTTGTTAGATCAATGCTTATAACTATGCCAAAAATTATAATTTGTAACTAATATGTAATTTTATTTCCTTATACTGTCATATTTTCGAGAGGCAGGCTTCAAACCGCTCCTAACAATTCTCCGGTCACCGAATATTGAACTTAACCCTACACCAATCTTCGCCCTTATACACTACAAACTCTGTTTATACTCTTAACTTTCACATGTTAATTTTTGTTAAAAAGTTTCTTGTTTGTTTCTGGTGATGTTTAGATCATTGCACTTGACGGTTTTTTGGATGCTTTTTGAGAATGTTATGGCCTTGCACCGAACAATTGGAACCTTCATCGGACTTCTTGAGGTTGGGAGAGTTCACGAATGGGTTGTCACTGAGAAGCAAGGAACTGCTGCCCTCAACACAAAAACTGCACAGCCTAAAGCTGCAAAGAAAGTTCCTCGTTTTAGGCTTGGAGAAAGGTATATATACTTCTTGCTTCATAAAAAAATAAAATCTAAGCAACAAAAATACTTTTAGTCTCTTAATTATTAATGATGGATTATTTTGATTCATATTGTTTAAAGTTACAAAAATATCATCTTTGACTTTACAAGGTTCTGGTGGTTTTGATCTTCTGGCAAATTGAAACATAACACAACAATAAAATAACAAAGTACTAATAGATTTAGCAATTGATTAAACAGTTACGATTTTGGTGAGACTTTTTTATTTATTTATTTTGTATATTGTATAGGTTGCATTTGTGGGAGATCATTGTTGGATTCTACCTGCTCTTTTGTGGTTGGTACAACCTTATTTTCGGAGACAACTATTATTATGTGTACTTGTTTCTCCAAGGAGTGTCATTCTTGGTCATCGGATTTGGCTACATTGGTGCATTTGTGACAACTTCGTAGCTCACTTTTGGTAGATTGGGGAGTTCTCTGGAAGGATATATGCATATATTTGATTCTATATTAAAGTTAGCATAAATAAATAATTAAATATACATATATAATTATAAATAAACTTCCAGTGTACTTGCTAGTTATGTAAAGAAATTAGATGGTTATTAGGAGTATGAATGGCTGGGCCTAATTTCTTCTTGATTTCTGCAATTTTGCTCAGCATGTAATCACTACTTTCATTAATTATCTCATTTAGACTTGGAATTGTTATCATGAGAACAAGAATTCCTAGATAGCTAAGAATTTTACTATTAACCGTGATTACAAAGTACATGAATGGATGTATTTGTAAGGATACAAGTGATAGTCCTAGTAAAAGTAAGATTGGTAAAAGTAGGGTTACAATAATATTCTGAAATAAAGTAGGAATCTTAAACCCTCCACAAGTTTAAGGTTTTCTAGAGAGCATTGGGCTTGTCTATAACACCCCCGATTTTCTAACATTTGAGCCTAGTATGAATATAACACTTGCAGGAGAATCCAAAGCCAACATCAAGAAATGTTACCGCCACAACTACCCAGTCCCGGATAGTTGCTAAGGCTAAAACTTCCAAATAACATCCGCATGCTTACAAAAAGGTAAATAAAGAATTCTAAAAGTCAGATATCTAAACATCAAACCATTCATCAATACTAAACAATCTAAAGGTTAACTTCAATAGAATCTATTCAAGTCTATAATCATAAGTCACATCATTATTAAATAATATCAGTTTCAAATGCAACTAACTAAAGTCAAACTAAAACAATAAATATTATCAAGATGGAAGCCTATAATTGTACTCTCGTCATACATTAATCCAAACATGAAATGTGTTAATAAAACAAATAGAAAACAACCCGTTAGCATAAATGCTAAGTATAAATCACTCCACCCTGTAAAATAATTTATACATATATAGATTGGAAAATAGGTAGATTTGATACACATAAGCACATTATGCATCACCAAGTAGTATATAGAATCACAGATATACAATAGTGGATAACATACGTAATGCAGAGATGTATATATAGATATACTCGTTTATATGATAAAGGGTAAATCACCTATTTGGTCCCTCAATTATTCGCGAACTATCAATGTTATCCCTTAACTCCGTAATCATCAATTTGACCCCTGAAATAAAATAAGATTGGTCAATTAAACCCTTCCGGCCGTATTCCAATGAGAACTCCGATTAAGCAGGGGTAATTTGGTCATTTCGTGTCCTCAGTCCTCCCATTCTTCTTTGCCGACAACATCTTCTCATTCTTCTTCCCAAATTTCCCAACTTCACTGATCAATCAAGTCTCCTCCCACTTCAAATGCTTCACTTGGAGGACCCTTTTGTTGTCCACGTAGAAATACAACCTCAGGTCGTCGCCGGCGAGGCGGCAATCGATGTATATGTTTTGGTCTCTGTCGTCGACGGTGGCTCTCATGATATATAGTTTGCCGTCGTAGATGTGTTCCCTCCTTAGCACCATGTCTTGGCTGCCGGTGGCCGGAAATTTCACTCTGGTTTTGGAATACGCTTCTTTTTGGGAGTCCCCGACAAGGAGGACCATTTCGCCATCGATGACAATGGCGATGTAGAATCCAAATCTGGGCTTTTTGGAATACGCTTCTTTTGGATCCCTGCCTTTTCTAGAAGATGAAGGGCTTGATGTGGAGATGGAACGAGGGAGTAGCAGAGAGAGAAGCAAACGACGTCGTATTAAGCATGGTTATTTTGTAAGCTCTACGGTTCTTCCTTCTGTAAATTCCTGCAAATCAAATAAATGTAGAAGAAATCAAACTTCATCTTTCTCTCTCCATAACTTTCGTTTTCTGCCTAAACAACTTCTGTAACTAGCAGAGCCTTAATGGAGTATAACTCTAAGAATCTTTATTAAAAAACAAAACAAAAAGGCAATAGAGAGTCTGCGAAAGCTAAAATATGAAAAAGATGTGATTATTATAAACCTATAGCTTATTTTGTTTCTTCAAACTCAAAGTTTTGAAAGGAGCAGTGGATTCAAGGACCCATGCAAAATGTGAAGCTGCTCGAAATACACGAACCCATTCAAAGATTATTTTGTTTCTTCAAACTCAAAGTTTTGCAGGAAATCGCTCGAAATACACGAACTATGCAAAATGTTATTTGAAGGTTTGGAAAGGAGCAGTGGATTCAAGGACCCAATACGTATAGGTAGGGAGAGAGCGATAGAAAGCATACCTCATCTCGGAGACTTTACTGTTTTGCATTCCGGCAAAGGCACCGACGACGAACAAGAGAAGCAGCAGAGAATTGAGACCAAGGGAGACAGTGGCGTTTGGTTGGCTACTTGCGACTAAATTGTTTTTTAATTTAGAAGCAAGTAAAAGACCAAAATGCCCCTGCTTAATCGGAGTTCTCACCGGAATACGACCGGAAGGGTTTAATTGACCAATCTTATTTTATTTCAGGTGTCAAATTGATAATTACGGAGTTAAGGGACAACATTGACAGTTCGCGAATAATTGAGGGACCAGGTGATTTACCCCTAAGATAAATATTTCATGCTCACATGGTTATTAATGTAAATAGAAAATTACATGCTTATTAATGTAAATAGAAAATTGGTTTAATGCCTAAGTAAAAAAGGAATTTAATAATATGAAAAGACTAGTAAATCGTAATTGATACGGTATAATACGGAACAGAATATTCGTATTAATATATGGTAGAGTATAGGGAAGAATACTCTAGGTGTGACCGAGTTCCGTGACAGTGGGTCAGCGGCTCCCGGTCTCTTTAGCTACTGTTCAAGAGGAAATAGCCAAAAGTCCACCTCTCTACATTAAACGCACCTTTTATAGCGGATTTGGCCAGGCCTACTCCGGTCTGGCTGCATGCAGGACGCGTGGCGGACATGCACCGGTCACGCTATCGGTCCAATGCGCTTACGATAAGTGGATGTGAGACCCCTACTTCGAATCCCACCAGGGTTGCCGCGGCGGCCTGGAGTGTAGTGTACAAAGCTCGGCAGACCGGGAATAGAATCTAAGGGCCTGGCTGAGTCCTTACTCAGAGAGAGAGATCGGGATACGGAGACCGGATTTTATCCCTATCATCTAGCCCCCCAGCCCGGTCTTTTACGATCGCTGAGGAAAAAGTCCGGGTTGTACGATCAGATCCGGGTTGCACCATCCATGGTTGATCAACAGAACGGGACAAGGAAAACGTCGTCAGCGGGTGTCGTCAGCCCTAGTGTCCACGTGTCACGTTCGCACGAGCCTCGGAACTTGGGCCAAGGCTAGGTCTACGGCGTGGGGAGCCGAACCGTCGGCCCCTTCTTTCTCCCTCTATAAAAGCGTGGTACGTACGGTGTTTCCGGCTTTCACGAACGAGACAAACTCAGAGCCTCCCGAACTACCTAAACTTCCCGATCTCAGCGTTGGTCGTAGCCTTTTTGAGGTACAAACAAATACCCGGAGTATTCCGGGGTTATCGATCCACAGGGAAGCGGGGTATTAAGCACTAGTTACTAATTAATTCACGAGAAGCTATTCCAACGCTAACAATGGGTATTTATCTAAAATTATGAAAACAAAATAAATGAAGCAAGGCAAACGGACTTTTATATACAAGAGATTAAGAGCGGGATTTTTGGTTGTCAAAGTGTTAATCACCTAGTGCCAATCTAAAGTGAAATAACCATTCGAGTTCAACAAGTGTGGATGATTGCAATCTAAAAGGGAAAGATTACTCTCGTAATTCAAACCCAAAATAAGGTAATTGGAATACTCACTCTCGTGAGCTATTCACAACGTATAAGCAAGAACAAGCAATAAATGGAATACCCACTCTCGTGGGCTATTCACTATTGGAATACTCACTCTCGTGAGCTATTCACAATAAATCCCTTAATCAACATGTCCTCTCTCGAGGTACAAGAATCAAGTGCAATTGTGGGTGCTCTAATTCATAGACAAATTTAGCAATGAAACAAGTAATTAGGATCCTTAACTACAAGCATCAAGAAATTAAGCCACAATTACAACACAAGTAATAAACCCAAATAGATATTTCATTCAAGCAATTAAAGAACTAGGCACATAGGTTCATAAACACTTATCAATCCAAAAATCCCAAAGGAAAGCTTAGCCTATCATGGCTAAAATAAATTCAACAAATATACAATAAAGCTTTAAAATAGAAAAGAGAGGAAGAAATTCTCCCGAATGATGCCTCCAAGCTCTTCTCTTCTCTTGTTGTTGCTTCAAATCTTCTTCCTTGCTCTCATTTTTGGTCCAAATCCGCAGCCAAGCTTGTTAGGGTTGATAGGAAGTGATGCTTTTATAGTGGGTGGAGAATGGGGGGCAAAAATGGCAATTCAAAGAACTGCAAAATCGCAGATCTGCAACTCTCGCCGCGGCGAGAGTGTCACTGCCCAAAATTTGGGATTCTCGCCACGGCGAGAATGAAGCTCGCCGCGGCGAGAATCCGCCTGTGACGAAGCTCCAACTTGCAGCCTGATTTTGACCCTTTTCCCTTTTGAATCACACTTTAATGTCTTCATAACAATTGTAGCCTCATTTGGATACTCCTAGACTGAGATATGGTCCAATTACCGAGGTGTCGCCATATTTAGCAGGAATTACAACTCTTTGATCTTTTGACCAGTTTTCCTTTTGATCTACACTTTGATGTCTTCATAAGAGTTGTAGCCCTTGAAGTCTTCTTTCCAATGGCTCAAGAATCATCTCATTTGGATATTCATAGGAAGAGATATGGTCCGATTACCAAGATGTCGCCATGGTAGCGGGAATTACAACTCTTTGGCTCCTTTGAATTGGCTTTTGCTCCCAAATAGTTCTAATGCACTTCTAAACACATCAAAAACATCTAAACCAAGCATTATACCATTTAAAATATGAAAACAAGGAAATAAGCATTGGACACAACATTTTATCACACAATTAACTATAAAACCTACATAAAAACACAAGTAAAATAGGTACAAATGAGAGTGTATCAAGCGTTGTCGACCTCAGCACGTTTTCGAACTTTCTTCGACAGGTAACTCCTTTTGCTTATACTCGTAGATACATTCGTTTATGATTTCGGGCGATCTCGAGTCCCGGGCTGACCTTAGTAAGACACCTCCTTGTCCTTGCTAGGTACAGCCATGAGCGGATCGGATAGTCAAAACCTATCCAACCACGACTACGGCGACTCGGTCGAAGTCGGATCGTTCACGGTCTCGACTTATGACTCTGACCTCAACGCCATAGAGACTTACTCAGGAGAACCCGAGGCTCAGTTCGGGCTCATAACCAACTGAGGGCCGAGAATGACGAAGCAGACTCTCGACCCGTTATGGAGCCTCTTTCCTCAGAAGCAGGGCCCTCAGGTCGAGGGAAGCCTGCCCCTACGGCCTATGGTAGGGACTGGTTCGCCGGTCTACCAGTCGATTCTACCCCTCCAGTGGCCGCCAGCAGGATCCGATTAGACAGCAGCGGCCTGCGGCGACACACCAGTCTTCTCACCCGCGGGGAGATCGAGGAAGTCTCGGCCCTGTTAACCGGGACTGTTAACTATGAGACCAAACGGTCATTAGAGAGCATCGTCGACCGAACGAACGGGGACTAGCTCGGGATGCACTTGGATTCTATCAAGGCCCCGTTGACCTTCCCGTTCCACCCCTTTTTGCTGGGTTTCATGAAGTACTATGGTGTTTTGCCCGGGCAGATTGCCCCTAATGCCCACCGTACTCTCGCATGCTTCCCACAAATATGTAACCGCCACGGTCTCCCAGCGACTAGAGCTTTTCCGGTACCTCTTCTCGGTCCGGCCTCTATCTATGAAGCATGGGGGTGGCGTCCTATGCATACAGTCTCGTGAGCACTTCTGCAAAATCTTACATTTGCCCGAAAACAATAGAGGCTGGAAAGACCGAATCCTGTCGGTCCAATACCCGTGGCCGCTTCCTGTTGACAGAGAGTGGCCAGAGTTCGCGACGGAGCACAAACGACCTAGGAAAAGCTGGGCTCTAGATGACGCGGCCATAAAGATTTCCGCCGAGGAATACGAGTACGAGGTCTTCCGATCTCCCGAGGAATACCTGGAAGCAAACCTCGAGCCCCCCAGATACGATTTGCCCGAGAAGTACACGCCTAAGAGGGCGGTTGTGACGGTTGCCGTCAGACCTCCCCCTCCGGAGGCTGGGTCACGAGGTTTGTAAGACTTACCGATCCGAGGTCGGTTTTACGAAGNATTCTCCCGAATGATGCCTCCAAGCTCTTCTCTTCTCTTGTTGTTGCTTCAAATCTTCTTCCTTGCTCTCATTTTTGGTCCAAATCCGCAGCCAAGCTTGTTAGGGTTGATAGGAAGTGATGCTTTTATAGTGGGTGGAGAATGGGGGGCAAAAATGGCAATTCAAAGAACTGCAAAATCGCAGATCTGCAACTCTCGCCGCGGCGAGAGTGTCACTGCCCAAAATTTGGGATTCTCGCCACGGCGAGAATGAAGCTCGCCGCGGCGAGAATCCGCCTGTGACGAAGCTCCAACTTGCAGCCTGATTTTGACCCTTTTCCCTTTTGAATCACACTTTAATGTCTTCATAACAATTGTAGCCTCATTTGGATACTCCTAGACTGAGATATGGTCCAATTACCGAGGTGTCGCCATATTTAGCAGGAATTACAACTCTTTGATCTTTTGACCAGTTTTCCTTTTGATCTACACTTTGATGTCTTCATAAGAGTTGTAGCCCTTGAAGTCTTCTTTCCAATGGCTCAAGAATCATCTCATTTGGATATTCATAGGAAGAGATATGGTCCGATTACCAAGATGTCGCCATGGTAGCGGGAATTACAACTCTTTGGCTCCTTTGAATTGGCTTTTGCTCCCAAATAGTTCTAATGCACTTCTAAACACATCAAAAACATCTAAACCAAGCATTATACCATTTAAAATATGAAAACAAGGAAATAAGCATTGGACACAACATTTTATCACACAATTAACTATAAAACCTACATAAAAACACAAGTAAAATAGGTACAAATGAGAGTGTATCAAGCGTTGTCGACCTCAGCACGTTTTCGAACTTTCTTCGACAGGTAACTCCTTTTGCTTATACTCGTAGATACATTCGTTTATGATTTCGGGCGATCTCGAGTCCCGGGCTGACCTTAGTAAGACACCTCCTTGTCCTTGCTAGGTACAGCCATGAGCGGATCGGATAGTCAAAACCTATCCAACCACGACTACGGCGACTCGGTCGAAGTCGGATCGTTCACGGTCTCGACTTATGACTCTGACCTCAACGCCATAGAGACTTACTCAGGAGAACCCGAGGCTCAGTTCGGGCTCATAACCAACTGAGGGCCGAGAATGACGAAGCAGACTCTCGACCCGTTATGGAGCCTCTTTCCTCAGAAGCAGGGCCCTCAGGTCGAGGGAAGCCTGCCCCTACGGCCTATGGTAGGGACTGGTTCGCCGGTCTACCAGTCGATTCTACCCCTCCAGTGGCCGCCAGCAGGATCCGATTAGACAGCAGCGGCCTGCGGCGACACACCAGTCTTCTCACCCGCGGGGAGATCGAGGAAGTCTCGGCCCTGTTAACCGGGACTGTTAACTATGAGACCAAACGGTCATTAGAGAGCATCGTCGACCGAACGAACGGGGACTAGCTCGGGATGCACTTGGATTCTATCAAGGCCCCGTTGACCTTCCCGTTCCACCCCTTTTTGCTGGGTTTCATGAAGTACTATGGTGTTTTGCCCGGGCAGATTGCCCCTAATGCCCACCGTACTCTCGCATGCTTCCCACAAATATGTAACCGCCACGGTCTCCCAGCGACTAGAGCTTTTCCGGTACCTCTTCTCGGTCCGGCCTCTATCTATGAAGCATGGGGGTGGCGTCCTATGCATACAGTCTCGTGAGCACTTCTGCAAAATCTTACATTTGCCCGAAAACAATAGAGGCTGGAAAGACCGAATCCTGTCGGTCCAATACCCGTGGCCGCTTCCTGTTGACAGAGAGTGGCCAGAGTTCGCGACGGAGCACAAACGACCTAGGAAAAGCTGGGCTCTAGATGACGCGGCCATAAAGATTTCCGCCGAGGAATACGAGTACGAGGTCTTCCGATCTCCCGAGGAATACCTGGAAGCAAACCTCGAGCCCCCCAGATACGATTTGCCCGAGAAGTACACGCCTAAGAGGGCGGTGGTGACGGTTGCCGTCAGACCTCCCCCTCCGGAGGCTGGGTCACGAGGTTTGTAAGACTTACCGATCTGAGGTCGGTTTTACGAAGGTCGGTATACTAAGTCTTGTCTTCTCTGCTTTCAGGTGCCATGAGGAGCTTCCCGGTATCAGCTCGTCCGCCTGCACCCGCCAAGAAGATCAGTCTGGGGGCTAAGAAGGTCGAGCCCTCGAAGCCTGCGGATCCTACCGGCGAGGCGCCAGTGCCCGTCGGTCTACCTTTGGACGCGACCCACCCTGCCGATCTGAACAACGAGCAGGATGCAGCCCGGGCTGCCAAGCGAGGGAAAGAGAAAGAGGTGCCCGAGGTCGAGGAGGTCGCGGTCGTGAAACGCTCCCGTCGCGACGGGTCCGGGTCCACGACGCCCGTGATCAACGTGCTCATGAAGCACGGGGACGAATCCTCGGCCGCTCTGCTAACGAGGATCTGCGCCGCGGCTCCTCCTCCGGAGAAGACAAGCGGATGGTCGACCGCTCTAGTGGGAGAGCGCATCGCTCGCGACCTCATCCAGGTATCGCGAAGTGATTAATCGTGTTCTTGTTAGCGTCTACCGGTCTTCTCACCACCTTTCTCTTTTAGATGGCGCACTCGGTCACCGATCTGTATGCCCGGGCCAAGGACGGGGACGAGATCCATCGTCGGGACGTGGCCCCGCTCAAAAGGTCCCTTGCTAAGAGGGAACAACGGATTAAGGAGCTCGAGGGGAAACTGAAGACGGCTGAAGAGACCGGGCGGAGGATCCTGGAGCGGGCGGATTTCGGCGAGAAGGTTTTGACGGATCCCGTCCTCCTGNACCTTTGGACGCGACCCACCCTGCCGATCTGAACAACGAGCAGGATGCAGCCCGGGCTGCCAAGCGAGGGAAAGAGAAAGAGGTGCCCGAGGTCGAGGAGGTCGCGGTCGTGAAACGCTCCCGTCGCGACGGGTCCGGGTCCACGACGCCCGTGATCAACGTGCTCATGAAGCACGGGGACGAATCCTCGGCCGCTCTGCTAACGAGGATCTGCGCCGCGGCTCCTCCTCCGGAGAAGACAAGCGGATGGTCGACCGCTCTAGTGGGAGAGCGCATCGCTCGCGACCTCATCCAGGTATCGCGAAGTGATTAATCGTGTTCTTGTTAGCGTCTACCGGTCTTCTCACCACCTTTCTCTTTTAGATGGCGCACTCGGTCACCGATCTGTATGCCCGGGCCAAGGACGGGGACGAGATCCATCGTCGGGACGTGGCCCCGCTCAAAAGGTCCCTTGCTAAGAGGGAACAACGGATTAAGGAGCTCGAGGGGAAACTGAAGACGGCTGAAGAGACCGGGCGGAGGATCCTGGAGCGGGCGGATTTCGGCGAGAAGGTTTTGACGGATCCCGTCCTCCGGGCGGATTTCGGCGAGAAGGTTTTGACGGATCCCGTCCTCCTGGCTAAGCATATCTGCCGAAGGCGGGAGACAGGTGAGGTCCTGGCTAAGCATATCTGCCGAAGGCGGGAGACAGGTGAGGTCGTTCTTGCGGCCATCTCGCGCACGCCGGTCACAGGTGAGGTCGTTCTTGCGGCCATCTCGCGCACGCCGGTCAGGGAGGACTTAATGTACGAGTTCGGGACATGGGCGTTCAACAGTGGTCGTCGAGCCATGCAGAACGACGTTCGAGCTGCCTTAGAAGTCTCGATCGACATGCAGAACGACGTTCGAGCTGCCTTAGAAGTCTCGATCGACGAGCAGAACGACGTTCGAGCTGCCTTAGAAGTCTCGATCGACGATGACGACCTCCACAGGGTTTTGGCCGTGCTTCCCGAAGAGGTGCCCGACCCTGGTCCGACGCCGTTCTCAACCGTCTCTGAGGGGCAAGTACTACCGGTCTCTTTCACCGACGCTTCCGCTGGACCAACGGCGGAGGATGCGGAGGCCCCCAATGCTGGACCAACGGCAGAGGGTGCGACGGAGCCTGGGGTCGAGCAGTCGACCGAACGCCCTTAGATAGTAAACGCGGGAGCTCGGCCTCGTTGTGCCGGGTATTATTTCGTTTTGACGACCTTTGAGTCGTTTCGTTTCGAGAGCCCGGCCTCGTTGTGTCGGGCGATACTCTTATCTTAACGGCCTTGGAGCCGCTTTCACTCGTAACATCTTTTGCTCTCTTTTTGAACGCTTTTCGAAGACCTTGCTCCCGGGGTGAGCACCTTGCTCTCACCATTAAGGTCCGAAGACCGGTAACCGGGCACCTTGCTCCCGGGGTGAGCACCTTGCTCTCACCATTAAGGTCCGAAGACCGGTAACCGGGCACCTTGCTCTCACCATTAAGGTCCGAAGACCGGTAACCGGGCACCTTACTCCCAGGGTGAGCACCTTGCTCTCACCATTAAACACATTTAACAGAAAAAGCCGACTTGACCGAGCGGTGCTACATTTCAAACAGAACAGCCTCGCAGGGCGAAAGTAAATTGGGGCACGCAGGCTCCCGAACCTATTACAAACTACTGATAAAAATAGACCAAATGCTGGGAATTCCGAATGCGGTCGACCAGTTTGCCAGTGGTGGTTTCGAGCCGGTAGGTCCCCGGTCTCACCACGGCCAAAACGACGTATGGACCTTCCCAGCTCTGGGCCAATTTCCCGCTCTCTAGCGGTTTGCTGGCCTGTCTCTCTCTCAGCACGTAATCCCCTACCTGAAAGTACCGGGGGCGCACTTTAGGGTCGCGGTATGCTTTCAATTTCTTTTGATATTCCTCGACCCTCCGGGCTGCGACCTCTCTCCTCTCTTCCACAGAATCCAACCCGGTGATTATCAAGGAGTCATTGCCGTTCTCATCATAGCTCCGCTCTCTAGAGGTCGGTATCCATGCTTCCACTGGCAGGCGGGCTTCGGCGCCATAAACTAGTGCGAAAGGCGTTTCCTTCGTGGCCTCCCGGGGCGTAGTCTGGTACGACCACAAGATGTACGGGAGCTCGTCTGCCCAGCTTCGTTCGGCCGAGTGCAACTTCTTTTTCAGCCCTTCCAGGATGGTTCGGTTCGCGTTCTCCACTTGACCGTTCCCTTGAGGATATGCTACGGAAGAACGGAGCGACCTGGTGCCCACCGTTGCTAAGAAATTTTGGAAATACTCGCTCTCGAACTGTCTTCCGTTGTCGGTCACCAACTGAACTGGAACTCCAAAGCGGGAGATCATGTTTCGCCATATAAACCGGGCGCACTGCTGAGATGTAATCGTCGCTAGTGGTTCGGCCTCTACCCATTTCGAAAAGTAGTCCACAGCGACGATTATGAAGCGGCGTCGACCGGTCAACTGCGGGAAAGGTCCCAAGATGTTTACCCCCCATTTGGCGAACGGTATTGCAGAACTGACCGGATGATAAAAGGTGGCCGGCCTGCCTGGGACTCGGGCGTAAAGTTGACAGGATTCGCACGACTTTGCTAGTGCCTCACAGTCTAATTGGATCGACGGCCAATAGTAGCCGATCAGCATTATTCTTCTTGCCAAGGCCCGGCCCCCCTGATGGGCAGAGCAAAGTCCGGAATGCAGCTCGGCCATCACGAGTTTGGCCTCAAAGCGGGTTAGACATCTCATCAGCGGCCCTCCATAAGACCGCCGGTAAAGGCGATTGTCGACTATCTGGAAACGGGGAGCTCGCAGCTTTACTTTCCTGGCCCTCTGCTCATTCTCTGGTAAGGTCCCGGTCTCTAAATATGAACGGAGGTCGGTGATCCAATCATCCGTTTCCGCATCGACCGGTATCACGGGAAGTGCATCCACGCAAGCAGTCTGCAGCTCTTCCACCCGGGCGACCTTCGATATATACTCCGGAGCCTCGTGTGATAGTCGGGATAACATGTCCGCATCCGCATTCTCGGCCCGTGGAATGTGCTCGGCTATGCAAGCGTCGAACGATCCCATAATGGATAAAGCGTGGTCGCGGTACCGGGCTAGCCGTTCCCCTTTTGTTTCGAAAGCGCCGGTGACCTGTCCGACAACTAGGGCTGAGTCAGTCCGGATCCTCACATGCCGAGCCCCCAGAGAGCGGGCGCGTCGCAGGCCGGCTATGAAGGCCTCGTACTCCGCTTCATTGTTGGTCGGCGAGAAAGCAAGCGACAGGGCGTAGTAAACTTTGAAGCCCTCCGGGCTGGTGAGAACTATACCAGCACCGGCACCCTGCTTGCAGCTTGACCCATCTGTTGCAATTTCCCATTCCACCGGGGCAGTGTCGGAGGTCACCGGGGTGGTGCTGTCACGTGCTGAACATTCCACGACGAAATCTGCTACGGCTTGTCCTTTGATGGCCGGTCTCGGCGTGTATTCGATTACGAACTGGGTCAACATCATTGCCCACTTAATTAACCGACCGGAGGAGGTGGTCGTCCGGAGTATGGCCCCTATCGGTTGATCGGTGAGCACCCGGATCACCCGGCCTTGAAAGTATGGCGTTAACTTCTTCGCGGTCGTGTACAACGCGAATACGACCTTCTCCAGCCAGGTATACCGCAGTTCAGGGCCCTGGAGAGCGTGGCTGATGTAATAAACCGGGCGTTGCACCCCTTCAGGGTCGGTTCGGTAGAGCACTGCGCTGATAGCGCGGTCTGATGCGGAGAGATAAATCTGCAACTCTTCACCAGGTTCCGGCCTGGACAACACTATCGGCGAGGCCAAGTACTCTTTCAAACTTTCGAAAGCCTGTTGACACTCATCAGTCCACATGAAGGCGGATGTCTTCTTCAGTGTCTGGAAGAACGGGTGTGCCCGCTCAGCAAGTTTCGAGAGGAAGCGGCCAGTCGACCAGTTAGCTGTTGAACTTCTCTAACCATGGCCAGTGACCTCATGTCGATTATCGCCTTCACTTTCGCGGGGTTCGGCTCGATTCCTCTCCTTGTCATCATAAACCCGAGAAACTTCCCGGTCTGGACTGCGAAAGTACATTTGGCCGGATTGAGTCTCAGCCGGTTATATCTCATGATCTCAAAACTCCGTCTCAGGTCGGACGCGTGGTCATACTTATCTTTACTCTTTACCAGCATGTCATCGATGTAGGCCTCCATCGTTTTACCGATCAGCTCTCCAAACAAGGTGTTCACCATTCTCTGGTAAGTTGCACCGGCATTGCGGAGACCGAACGGCATAACTCGGTAGCAGTATAGACCGTCTGGAGTAATGAATGCTGTCTTGGCTTCGTCCTCTTCGGCCATCATCACCTGGTGATAGCCCTTGAAAGCGTCCATAAAACTTAAGAGCTCGGCGCCTGCGGTCTCGTCGACCATCTGGTGGATACTCGGGAAAGGGAACGGGTCTAGCGGGCACGCCTTGTTGAGGTCCGTATAATCCACGCACATCCTCCAGGCTGGGGGCTTAGGGACGAGAACTACGTTTGCTAACCACTCGGGGTAGTGAACCTCCCGTATGTGTCCGGCCGCTACCAAGGATTTCGTTTCGGAGCGGACGAACTCTCGTCGGTCGGACGCCAGGTGCCTCTGCTTCTGCTTGACCGGTCGGGAGCCCGGGCGGACGGCTAACCTATGGCATATTGTCTGGCGGTCGATCCCAGGCATATCTTCCGGTCCCCAGGCCAGGATGTCGGCGTATTCCCGAAGGACGGCGATGATTGCGGTCCGTAAATCTGGCGATAAGGTCGAGCCAATCTTCACAGTACGTTCCGGTTGAGAGTCCGATAGCGGTACCAACTCAACCTCTTCCGACGGTTCGGGACGTTCGACTCGGGCGTCTCCCTTCTTATTGATAGTGTTCACCCGGGACGTGCTGGTATCTTGTTTCTGTACAGCCCGGACATAGCATCGCCTCGCCGATTGGGGGTCTCCTCTGACCGTGCCTACACCTTCCGGAGTCTGGAATTTCATACATAGGTGCGGCATTGATATTATCGCGCCGAGCTGCGATATCCCCGACCTGCCTAAGATGGCGTTATGAACGCACGCCAAGTCAACGACGACGAACTCCATGGTCACCTGGAGCACTCTCGGGACGGTCCCAACCTCGACGGGCAGGCGGACGACTCCTTCCGGATGGACCATTGCTCCTGTAAAACCCGAGAGCGGTGTCCTGACAGGCATTAACTGGGACCGATCTAACTGTAGCTTTCGGAAGACGTCTAGGTACATAACATTCACACTCGACCCCGTATCCACCATGACTCTCTGTACGTCGACGCCGTTGATGTCTATGGTTACCACCAACGCTTCGGTCGTGCAGTTGGGGCTGCTCGGCAAGTCATGATCGGTGAACACGATAGGCTCCACTTTCATCCTTTTCTCCGGATTTGACTCATCGACTAGGGCCACGTGTAGATCTCGAGCCCAGTTACGACGGTCTTCAGCAGTGTCGCCACCTTCCGGTCCTCCGAATATCACATGAATAACTTGCTTTCGAGCGGCTGCCGGAGGTTCCCTATCGAGGTCGGGGTCTTTATCTTTCTTGTCCTTATCTTTTTTGAAATCTTTCCTCCATCCACGCCGGTTCTTCTTCCTCTTTTCGGCGAACTGGGCCAATTCCCCGGTTTGCAGCAGGTCTTCGATCAGACCTTTGAGCACATGACACTCTTCGGTGTCATGTCCCCGATTGCGGTGATACGCACAGTACTTCTCCTTATCCGGTCCATCTCTCGCCGGGGCGGGCAACTAGATCAGATGACAACTTTGAGCAAATTGCAAGACCTCCGCAACCGGCTTGGTCAGCAGGGTGTAAATCGGGTTTCCATCGCGATCTTTCTGTCGCAGATTGTTCGGGCGTCGGTCTCTCTGGCCCTGATCCCTCCTTGACCCCCCGGTCTCCATCAACCTCTTAGCTGAGTTCGCCTCCGTGGCAGTAGCGTAAGCCACTACTCTGCGCACAGCGTCTTCGTAGCAGGTCGGCGGCCGGAGTATAAGGTCCTGGTACAGGTTTCCCGCTCTCAGTGAGTTCAACAACAGGTTGGTGGCAGTTACGTCATCTACGGGTTCTATTTCCGACATTTCCTTATTCCATCGCTCGATAAAGACAGAGAGCGGCTCCCCGTCTAACTGCTTGGCGTTCTCCAAATGAGAGAAATGTTTCTTCACGGTCTTGGCCATGGCGAAACGATCGACGAACCTCTGGGCCAGGTCTCGGAAATTCGAAATGGACTCTAGTTCCAGGGTGCGGAACCACTCTGCAGCTCTCCCGGTGAGCGTGGAGTAGAACGCCCGACACATGATGGCCTCGGACACCCCCATCATGAGCATGTTACCATAGTAGAGGTTGACATGCTGTTCGGGGTCCGACCTGCCAGCGTACTCTTTGTCCCCAGGAACGCGCAGGTCTATCGGATAAGGCTCGCTCATGAGCTTGTGCGTAAAGGGCGTTCGGAGCAGGTTGCTAGATCGGCCAGTGGGTCGGTCAGTTCCTTCCTCACGCTTCCATCTTTTGAACTCCGCTCGGACTTGATCGAGCATTCCACGCGAAAGACCAGGCGGACGGGTTGGTTTACGGCGTCTATGGTGACGAGAATCCGAAGAACTTGCTTCACTTGAATCAGCTTCGGTCGCGGTCGGGACGTGTAATGGTCGACGCCCTCTCTCCATCGGCGGGTCGATTCGGTCCAGAACACTGACTCTCGGCGCCTCTTCTTGGGCTGGAGGTGGCCTGGAACTTGAGGCGCTCAAACGCGACAGGGCAGGTCAACGCGCCGATGTCGGTTCTTGTAATCTAGAGGAGATCGGTCGCCTCTCAGACTGCGCCCTCCTAGCGGGTGAGTGGGTGGCTGCAGCCTCGATCGTCGTAGTATCCGGATGAGGGACCGGCGGCTGAGCGTGCAGCTGAGTGGGCGGTGCCGGCTGGAACGGGAAAGGAGGGGCATAAGGTGTCGGATAGAAACGAGGGGAAGTGGTCCACCAATGAGCGGTCGGATCAAGCGGGTATGGTGGGTACTGGTACGGTATCGGTCCGACCGGTATAGGGAATGCTTGGGGAGGGTGAATCATGTTGACGGGATCAGCCGCCGGCGGATTTATGGTATTGCTCGGGTCGCCTCTAGAGCTAAGGCGGGAACGTAGGTCGGAAGGTGCCTCCTGCTCTGGATCCGCAGCGGCAAAATAATCCATATATGGGTACATGCTTGGAGATTGAAGTTGGGTAGAACGGAACTCGGCTTGTTACTTCGGTCCCCACGGACGGCGCCAAAATGATACGGTATAATACGGAACAGAATATTCGTATTAATATATGGTAGAGTATAGGGAAGAATACTCTAGGTGTGACCGAGCTCCGTGACAGTGGGTCAGCGGCTCCCGGTCTCTTTAGCTACTGTTCAAGAGGAAATAGCCAAAAGTCCACCTCTCTACATTAAACGCGCCTTTTATAGCGGATTTGGCCAGGCCTACTCCGGTCTGGCTGCATGCAGGACGCGTGGCGGACATGCACCGGTCACGCTATCGGTCCAATGCGCTTACGATAAGTGGATGTGAGACCCCTACTTCGAATCCCACCAGGGTTGCCGCGGGGCCCGGAGTGTAGTGTACAAAGCTCGGCAGACCGAGAATAGAATCTAAGGGCCTGGCTGAGTCCTTACTCAGAGAGAGAGATCGGGATACGGAGACCGAATTTTATCCCTATCAGTAATAAAATCATTTATACCACCAAGGTAAGTAAATGGTATTCTTATATCATAATAGCATTTCCAACATAATAAATATCAAGAATAAAATATGGCTCGTAGCCAAAGTATACATAAACTTTCTCAAAACTTTCTTTGAGATCAATATTATCATCATAAGAAAATAATCATTTTCATAATAATACGGGAGAAATCCTTTCATCATAATCATACATGAAGGGAGGGTGAGGTCATCACCATGTCCCCTACGAGGACCGAGTCCTGAAGTCTTCCCCCTTATCTCGTCATATCTCATCAATCACATGTGGAATCAGGATCGCTACCTTAAGTGTGCACACCCCTAACTAGGATTCCAAGCCCATCGAGTAATAGCTCAAGCCCTAATGTAAGCCCAGAATTTTTCTACCAAGCCACTTGTCACATAATTTGAGATTTTTTTACCGGATTTCATATCATCGTATCATTTCATCATCTCTCCCGAAAGGATAAGTTGTCCAGTCGGATCCTCCAAAAATATATAGTTTTCTTAGATAGAGATCCCTTTATAAAATAGTGGTGGTATAATCTTTATAAACTTTTCTTCATAATAGTTTCGGAAATAGTAAGTAAGTATCATATATAACTTTATATATGCATGTATGTCGAAAATAGGGTATAGATATAGATTAAAAAGAATTAATATGCAATAATGTAAAAAATATACATTTATTTATTTATACGGGCTTTCAAATTAGATAAGTAATAATTTATATAAAATATAGGTTGGTTTGGTAAATGAAGATGTATGCATGGGGTTGTGGATAAATGCACAACATTAGCTCTATAAACATTCTTATTCATCATGCTTTTAACATTCTATTTTAATACCAAAAATATGATACCAAAAAACACAATAATACTAAGACCAAATAAAAATATTTTAATAAAAAATTATTAAAAGTGGAATGCCACCTATAAATCTAAGAACAAAAATAATAGAATTAACTCATTAAATAATCGAGTCAACTATTTGACTACAATTTAAAGACTAAACATTTCATTTCTCTATGTGTAATTGAATTATTTGCACCAGCTTTAGTAAATATGAACGCAATTGAAATGTACTTATTCTTCAATATCAAACTTTTTTCATCTCAAACGATGAATCTTCAATATTATCATAATTATATATCAACTTAATGAGTTTTAAAAAAAATATATCAACTTAATCACACTTCAAGCAATGGAAATTATATATTAATAACAAGTGCTTCAGTCAAAAATGGTACAATCATGATCACTTATCATCAACTCTCTAAACATCCCAATAAAAAAAATAAATAAATAAAAAAAATCAACTCTACAATGCAACTACCAATTCTATTGACTAAAAAGCTCATAGCTTGATAATATAAACTTGTAGTAACACTAAAGATACCCAAAAACTAATCAACTCTTACTATACAATGCAACTATCAATTCTTTTTACTTTTTTTTCTTTTTGAGAAAAATTCCCAACCACTAGCCAAGTGAGTGCATTGGGTACCCTCGTATATAATCGCTACCCACAAACTCTTTTGATCCATGCACCCTCTTTTTCATTATAATTACTTTTTTTTAAATACTATTGACTCTATTACAATGCAGTATCTGTTCATAATTACTTAACCTCACCAAAAATGTGTGTGTGTGTGTATATATATATAGGATCGCGTTCAAATGCGTACTGGCTACCCAGGAGAGAAATGCGGACGAATCACAGCGTGCCACGTGTCCGGAATGTAGTTGCACCTAAAGTTATAACTAGGTGCGCGTCATGTTATAACTAGGTGCACATAGGTGCATAAATGTTAACAAGGTATATTACTTGCACCTGCAAGTGAAAATAGGTGCACACGTGCAAGTAAAATGTATTACAAGTGCAAGTTTCCGAAAAATTCACCTAATGTGTTAGGCTCCTTATGGGCACCAGACATCGATCCTCCCAATTTTTTTTTTCAAGACAGGGAAAATGGAATCAGAGATCCTCCTATTTAATAGACCTTAAATCACAATAATTTACCCTTCGACTATTCTGTCCAGTCAAAATGTGAGGGCCCGAGAACGAGGGAATTTCGACTTTGTTGGCAAGTATCGCAGACTTAATCATAGAATTTTAATCATTAGATGTATGCTTGTTATTTTCTTTATTATAAATATGAAAGTTGTTAATTAAAATATAATGAACATCATTTGCCTAGTCAGTAGTCACCCAACTAACACAATAGTAATGGCTACGTAATATAGGAAAACTATGGGGAATTGAAATTCATTGACATTTGACCACAATGCACCCATTAAACACGCAATTGATACGATTTCCACCGGAAAATCCAACCGGAGTAATAAAACTAGGAGCCGGCCGGTTTCAACTCAACCTCTTTCATGACACATTCACTGATTCAATTCACACATCAATATAATTATGCTTTTAGCTTTTAATTGGTTTTTTTATTAGTAAACATGCCATGCCACCTTTTCTTCATCTAAAAACTTTGGGCTTTAAGTACAAAGTCCAAAGACTAAATCAAAAACAATAGAGAGAAAGAGAAACTTCTTAGAAGTTAGAACCACCACCCACAAAAAGAAGAGAAAACAAATTAAACAAGATTGAGTTGTGGGTAGTATATAATGGTCACCCTCTTGGCCTCTCCCTCCTTATCAATCAACCAATTAGAGGATTACCTGCCGGAAGTCCAAGGCTTTCTGTGACCCTAATATCCACGACTGTTATACAACAGTTGCGAAAAGTCTTTTACAATAGTAGCAGATTAGCTGTTTTGTACTAGTGTGCCCTGTGTGACTAACAACAGCAATGCTGCCGGAGGCCTTCATGCAGGGTGGTGGTGGTGGTGTTACTGCCACCAACCTGTGGGTGGTGTGGGAGCAAGGAAGGGCAGTGTTGATTGCGCCATTTCTTAGGGTGATGGTGTGGGTGTGCTTGGTAATGTCAGTGATGATACTGGTGGAGAAAGTTTACTTGGGAGTGGTTTGTGCTTTCTTGAAGCTTTTCATGAGAAAGCCAGAGAAAAAGTACAAGTGGGAGCCCATGAAGAAGAAGAAGAAGGAGGAGGATTTAGAGGTTGGAGGAGACTTGGATTACCCTATGGTTCTAGTTCAAATTCCAATGCGCAACGAGAAAGAGGTAATATATCTTGCAATTCATTTGTTATATTTCATTGTGGATAAGGGGATTGATACTCCCAACTTTAGTGGACAATATAATGCTAAATAAATAATGCATGGTTTCTTTAATTTGTGTATATGTAGGTATATCACTTGTCCATTGGAGCTGCTTGCAACCTTTCATGGCCGGCGGATCGAATCATAGTTCAAGTTCTTGATGATTCAACTGATACTGCAATTATGGTATATATCAAAAGACAACACAAAATTTAGTACAAGCAACATTATGATTCTTATTACAATGCATAGTTTGTTTCCTTTATGATTATGGCTCAAAATAGTTAGTGTCTTGGGTTTTTTTCTAAAATGTTAGGTAATAATTAATAACAATAAACAGGCTTTAGTCCAGCAAGAGTGCAGGAGATGGGCAGGTAAAGGGGTGAACATAAAGTATGAGACTAGAGAAAACAGAAAAGGGTTCAAAGCAGGATCCCTCAAGCAAGGAATGAAGCATAGCTATGTTAAGCTGTGTGAGTATGTGGCAGTTTTCGATGCGGATTTCGAACCCGACCCTGATTTCTTGTGCCGGGCCATCCCTTTCCTGGTGCACAACCCTGAAATCGGGCTTGTTCAAGCTCGTTGGAAATTCGGTATAGCATTTCAGCTTCTCTTCATATATATGATATCCATCACCTTCAAACTCCCTTAATTGTGCAGTTATGCTTACATAGTGTTTTGTGTTGAAATGGCAGTCAACTCTGATGAGTGCATGCTGACAAGAATGCAAGAGATGTCAATGGATTACCATTTCACAGTGGAGCAAGAAGTTGGGTCTGCAGTCCATGCATTTTTTGGCTTCAATGGTACGTACCTTATATACACACACATATATATACCTGCATCAAATACCAATACAAATTATATCGTGAACCACACCTTGCAAGGTGAAACTTGGTTCAAAAAGACTGTTTCTGTTCAGAAGCTTAGAGTTTAGTTTAATATTCAGAAACTACACACTATATGTTCAAAAAGTCAAAGATTAATGTTCAGAAATTAAATACTATATGTTCTTAAACTTAAAACTTATTGTTCATGCCAAAGACCTTGTGGTCTAGTGGCACCCGGTGTGATGGTGTCCCAGTTTACACTCCCATATGGATAATGGGAGTGTGTTCCACTGAGACAACTGTTGACTCTTTGTGCTTCAGTAGGTTGAGAAAGTAGCTATTAACAGATACTACATTGTAACAGAGTCAGTAGTACTCAAAAAAAAAGAAAAAAAAAACTTATTGTTCATAAATTGGACACTATATCATTCACTCTGTTGCATGTCAATAACATGCCTTATATATGTTTAAAAACTCAAAGCTTAATGTTAAAAAACTAGACAGTATATGTTCATAAGCTTAAAGTTTAATGTTAATAAAGTAGTATGTTCATAAATTTAAAGCTTAATGTTTAGAAACTATGCACTATATGTTCAGAAACTCAAAGATTAATGTTCAGAAACTAAACATTATAGGTTCATAAACTCAAAGCTTATCGTTCATAAATTAGACACTACAACTTTCATTCTATTACATGTTCATAACATGTCTTATAAATGTTTAGAAACTCAAAGCTTCTTGTTACAAAACTAGATACTAGACGTTCATAAACTCAAAGCTTAATGTTCATAAACTGGTATGTTCAAAACTCAAAGCTTAATGTTTATAAACTAGTATGTTCAGAAACTCAAAGCTTAATGTTCAGAAAAATGTTCAACGTTTTGAAACGCTATGATTTTAGACCAGGTGTGTCTTGGTTCGCAGTATAACTATTGAAATACCAATAATTAGGAGTAACAAAATGTAAAAATTTGAATGCAGGAACTGCAGGAGTATGGAGAATGTCAGCATTGAATGATGCAGGAGGATGGAAGGACCGTACAACTGTGGAAGATATGGATCTGGGTTGCAGAGCTGCTCTCAAGGGCTGGAAATTTGTGTTTCTTGGTGATGTCAGGGTAAAATTCTTGCTTGCTTCTTCAGTATATTTATTCACATGAAAATTGGAGTGAGAAGATCAAGGTTTTGATGAACATAACAATATGGAGTAATGAATTATATATAGGTGAAAAGTGAATTACCAAGCAGCTTCAAGGCATACAGATACCAGCAGCATAGGTGGTCATGTGGCCCTGCCTTTCTTTTCAAGAAAATGGTGATGGAGATAGTGACAAGCAAGGTAGAAACACAATCACAAATTAAACCACTCAATCTTAAACATGTCAAAACTTTGAAAATGTTTATGCAACTTTTTGAGTTATTGATTCATTTGACTCGAACACGTACTTGTAGAATGTCTCAGTATGGAGGAAAGTGTATCTGATATACGCCTTTTTCCTTGTCAACAAAATCGTCGCGCATATTGTCACATTCGTCTTCTATTGCCTTGTTCTCCCTGCAACTGTTTTGATCCCAGAGGTCAAAGTTCCCCTTTGGGGTGCTGTTTATATCCCTTTAGCTGTGACACTTCTCAATGCATTGCCCTGTCCAAGGTAACCAACCAACCCTCTCTCTTTTGTTTCCTTAAAAAAAAAAAAATTTCTTAAAGAATTTCTTGTGTTCTTTTTGCTGATTCTCAGATCATTCCACTTGGTGGTTTTTTGGATCCTTTTTGAGAATGTCATGTCCCTCCACCGGACCATTGCAACGTTCATTGGCCTTCTTGAAGTGGGGAGAGTCAACGAATGGATTGTCACTGAAAAGCTTGGCAATACCCTCAAGTCCAAAACAGGATCTAAATCTACACTCAAACTTCCTCGGTTTCAAATCGGAGATAGGTATGATTCTCGTTCCATAAGATTAAAATTAGAAAAGGAGGAGTAACCCAGTTAAGATGACAAGAGATCCACACTTATAACCACAAGGTTAAGAGTTTGAATTACCCCCTTGATTTGTGCTGATCAACTATGGGTAGCCTATACTGGTTTAGTTCCTCCGACTACAATTACGGGGTAACCCCAATCAAAATGACAAGAGATTCACACTTGTAACCTATACTGGTTTAGTTCCTCCGGCTACAATTACGGGTAATCCCAATCAAAATGACGAGATTCACACTTGTAACCACAAGGTCACTCGTTCGAATTCTTGTCCCTTTGGTTTGAACCGGTCAACCACGGATAACCTAAGGATCCTTTGTCAGTAGGGTTATACAAGACGGGGTTTCCTACACCCAAAAAGGTTACAAAGTTTTCCCGTCATTCAAAAAAAATCTAGAAAATGAAAGCAACTTTATCTTGTTGATGTACAGATTGCATTTGTTGGAGATCATTGTTGGATTCTTTCTCCTCTTCTGTGGATCCTGCGATTTCTATTTCGGAAAGAACCGGTTCTATGTGTACCTATTTCTCCAAGGCATAGCATTCCTAGTCATTGGAATTGGTTATATTGGAGTATTTGTGACAGCTTAGTTCAGTTGGGAACATCATTTGATTGTGTAATTTGATTCTGCAGTTCCAATTATTCTTTATAATTATGAAAATAATAATAAGAAAAAAGTAACATTTTTTGTTTTTAAATTATTTTAATTTTAAAAATTTAGTCCATGTATGTTAATTTAAATAAATTTAGTCTCTCAATTGTTCAAAATGTAACAGTTTTAGCTCCCAGTGTTATATGATTTCAAACTCCATTAACATATGTGGTTATTTTTATTATTTAAAATTAATATTCACTATTAAAAATAATATTTCCATGAAGAGAGTAAAACTTTAATCATGAATATTAATGCTAAATAACAAAATTAACCTAATAAAAAAGAACTTGCTATCGAAATTTGATAATTATTAACAGGAAATACAATAACATAATGAACAATTAAAGGACTAAATTTGTTCAAATTAATTAATATTGACTAAATTTTCAAAATAAAATAATTCAGGGACTAAAAGTGTTGTTTTTCCTAATAATAAAGATGGTGATATAATTATTATATAAGGACAAGATGCAAACAGACAGAATGTAAACTGCAATATTGATAATAATTCTATAACAATCTAAAATCTCCCAAAGGCCTATACCTTCCATAAAATGACTAGTTTATTGCCATTTGCAATTATCCCATACAATAATCAATCTTCTAATCTTCTAAACTCTCCATTTCAATCTTCTATAAGACTCTCATTTTCCTACCATCCAAAAACACATTCATGGCAAAACTCTTAGAATGGTGCTTTATTGCTTTATTGACAGAACATTATAAGAAGAACCACTCAAGATCTAATTTGTTTTTAAAGTAAGAATTGGAAAAAGACAATAAAATCTAAAAATTTTCGAAAAACCTACCTCTATAAAAAATTAAAAAGTTGTCATTTCAACTGATTAATAAAGGCACGAATAAAATGTTCATCAACCACCTTAAGAAACAATATGTATTTTCCTTGCCTATTCAATTTTTTATTTCCAATTATTCATCCAATGTATTAGTCTCCAATATGTCATAATGACCATAGCCATGAAACAGAACATTGATTGGAGTATCTCCATCTTCTTCCTTCTGATACTCTTCACCATAATTTGAAATATTTATCAAGCTACCCGAACTTCTATGTATCATGAATACTGAAATTGGTGTCCTACAAAATAAAAAATATATATATTATTTAACAACACATTTTAATCTATACAGCTAACCTAAAAACAATACAGCTAAAATAACAACCACTCATAAAATAGAATTAATATTTCATAGTTTAGCAATACATTTAGCTTGTTTTTAATACACAATTAAACTACAAACTTTTACTAAGATTATTTTATATCAATAACCTTTGTTTTAAAAAAAAAATTATCACATTTTTATTTGTTTTTATTGCATTACAAGAAGAAATAATATTCAATTTGAAGTAAAGAATTCACAAATCCTTATACATACACATAAAAGCTAAAAGCTCTATTCATTGAAGACATTGATTATAATTGATCAAATGGTAAGAAATTGAAAAAACTTACTGGAGTACATGGGAAGCCATCAGCAGCTCTGGTTCTCCGCCCCAAACATAAGGTTTTTCAATCCTTTTCACATATGCATCAAAGTCCCCTTCAATAAACCTAAGAAAACAAAATTCCAATTAGCATTCTCAGAACACATACATCTATTTGCTTTCTCAAAACACATACATCTATTTGCTTTCTCAAAACACATGCATTTCATTCATTATCGTATTCTCAAAACATATACATTCTATTCATTATCTCATTCTCGAAACACATACATTTAATTCATTATTGCATTATCAACACACATACATTCGGTTCATTGTCACATTCTCAAAACGCATACATTCAATTCATTATCACATTCTCAAAACACATTCATTCGGTTCATTATCACATTCTCAAAACACATTCATTCGGTTCATTATCACATTCTCAAAACGCACACATTCAATTCATTATCACATTCTCAAAACGGTGAAAAAGCACACATTCAATTCATTATCACATTCTCAAAACGCATTCATTCGGATTATCACATTCTCAAAACACAATCGGTTCAAAATCGCATTCTCAAAACACATGCATTTGGTTCAGTATCGCATTCTTCTCAAAACACGCAACATTCAGTTCATTATCACATTCTTACAACATATCCATTAGATTCGTTATCGCATCCTCAAAACACATTCAGTTCAAAATCGCATTTTCAAAACACATTTGGTTCATTATCGCATTATCAAAACACGCTAATACACTAACTAAACATACCATTCTGCTTCTGTTCGCCTTTGCAGCAACTCATTAACAACCTGTAAAAATTACTCAATCAATCACAAGTCCATATGATTCCAAAAACAAAATACACAAAACTGCTGATAATAAAATGAATAAATTTTTTACCCACAAAAAAAGAAAGAAAAAAAGAAAATAGCAAGAGGAATATACCTTAGCTCTTAATTCATCAGCCAATTCTCTCTGGCGATTCTCATCAGGAGCCTCTCCCCCATTCCTCAAGCAATCAACATGTGCTATGGCTCTAAACAAACATCTCCCATCCGCGGGAACTCCTGTCATTTTTATTCATCCATTTTTAATGACATTCAAACATTAAAATTACTATCTAAAAATAGAAAACTGAAAAAAAAAAAGAAAAAAAAGCAAATTTGATAAAGAGTGTGTGTATAGACCTGTGACTCTGTAATTGGGAGGAGGGCTATGGAGCGATGAATCTGAGGATAGAATGTCGACTTGGTCCTCGGCCGTGGCGTCAGAATTAACCTCGGAGAGATCGAAAAGGGGCGGCGCGGCCAAGCAGGGGCAGACGCCGAAGAGGAGCCAGGCGGAGTCAGCGTTGTGGAGCCAGCGAGCCGGCCTGGCGTCCCACGCCGCATTCCAAGACCCCTCGCCGCCCTTCTTCGTCAGCTCGCAATTGTGGCGGTGGAACACCGCCGCCCTACTACTACTCGATATACTCTTCCGGCCGCGGGCTGGGAGAATCGCGTGCCATATCGACGCGGCGCCACCTCCTCGCTCGGCGCCGCCGCCGAATCTGCAGCTCGTGGAGTGGTGCAGCCGCCGCTGATCGTCCCCCTCGGCTACCAACACCGATCGGATTGGACTAGCCGCCAGCCGATGGTGCGCCGCCGATGTCGAGCCGTGCGCATGGAAGGAGAACAGCGACGCTAACAGCCACGGCTTGGGACGTGCACACAGTACGCCGAGCATCACCGACGACGCTAATCAACGGAAAAATAAAAAATTTACCCTTCTAACTCGGAGTAGCCATGATAAGGGAAGAAGAGATCAAAAATTCCAATTTTTCTTTTCTCTTTTTTTTGTTGTGAGAGAAAATTGAAAAAACGAGAGAGAGAGAGAGAGAGAGTGAAAAATGTGGTCGGCTTGAGCTATGCGCTGAACGGCTGCGCAGGAGGATGGCACAGAGTTATCAACTTATTCCAGATTCTTCGGCCTTCCTTCTAGGCTGCTCATATTTTTCTAAACTGACCTCGCATATTTGGCTGGTGGAAGGCTAAATCGGTCATTCTATAATACTACATTTTTTATTTTTTTTATTCCTTATATATTTCTTTTCTCTTTTTCAACAAAAGTTTAAATTTTATATTTTCCAAGCACACTAATCATTTTTCTTTCTAATTTGATAAAATTGAGGAATAGGCACGTGCACCGCACGAAAGACTCACGTGTAATACGAGGATGCTGGAAATTTGATACGGAGTATTTCCTAAGATTCGTTACTTCAGAAATCAAACAAATTATTTTTGTGCACGGAATTTCAGTTGTTATACGTGGAACACGGTCCACAATGCATTGTGGACCATGGTCACTGATACTACAGATCATCTCAAAATATAGTGTCTTACATTTATTTTTATATTATCGAATGAAACTGTAGTTATATCGAAATGTAACTGTAGTTGTGTTGAAATGTAACTGTAGTGTATATGAACTGATACTGAATACAGTTTCACATTTGTGTTTTATATTATCGAATGAAACTGTAGTTATATTGAAATGTAACTGTAGTTGTGTTGAAATGTAACTGCAGTGTATATGAACTGATACTGGATAACAGTTTCACATTTGTGTTTTTATATTATCGAATGAAACTGTAGCTATATCGAAATGTAACTGCAGTTGTGTTAAAATATAACTACAGTTGTGTTGAAATGTAACTGCAGTGTATATGAACTGAAAGTGAATGACACGGAATGGATGTGGTTTCATCTGTTTGTTTTCATTAATCAAAACGACGTCGTTTTGATGCGCAGTCCACAATGCATTGTGGACCGCGGTCCACGATATAATTTGCAACGGAATTTAGGCCTCACTCTCATAAATTTCTTTCTTTTTGTACTATTTAAAAAAAAATTATGTGATACCAGTTTCATCAGATTAATCCTAAATTTGTCAAATTCTGTCTCTAAAACATTTGTAGAAATAAATCGTGAGTGGTGATGGATAGAATGGTAAATGAGCAATAATCGAGTGATGATAAGGTCGGATTAGGCTATAATCACAACTCTCCCTTACATGTCATATTGACCAACCCAATAGATCCTTCAACCAGTGGATGTTTAAAATCTATGTTTGTTAAAGGTCAAGACTTGTTGCATGAACCAACAAGAGTAGTTGACAAAGGCAAGGCACCACAAACGAATAGTCAACCGTAAGGTGACACTATTCGGAAGGTTGTGGAACTCTTGAAGGGTAAGCATTCTAAAGATAACACAAAGAGTGCTTAGAACATTGTTCGGAACAAACCCAGTGGTAGAAGACCGAATGGTCAATCCACAAGTGGTCAACCTAAGAAGAGTAACCATTCGAATGGCAAGCCCAATAATTACTCGGGTAACAACCATTCGTGTAACAGATTGAATCGTGATTATACGAATGGTAAACCCAAGAGGTTCAATAAGCCTTAGAAGTCAACTAGAAGACCAATGAGAGGCACCGAAAGGTTATATCCTTCTTATGAAGACTGTTTTATGGTCCATAAACCGATGTCAAAAGTGCAATTTGAACGGTTTAATAGATATAAGCAGTTTTTCTATTCTAGGGTGTATAACAATATGACTCGACCCCAATTTCAAAAACTATATACACCTAAAAAGCCCAAGAATTTTCAAAACATCGCTTATGATTACAATGTCTTTAATGACTATATAGGTCCGAGACTAGGACTAACAAGCTCTAGGTACAAATGGATACCTAAATTAATCACCACTAACCAAGAATGACCCAAGAAAATATAGGCACCTAAATCAAATTAATTTTTAATTTCAGGAAAACAGGACTGTTGGTATGTGGACAATGGATGCTCAAGACACATGACCGGGGACAAGTCAGATCAAATCTGAGCAGCTATCAAAAGTCAATGGTCCAAAAGTGATCTTTGGTGATTAAACAAAAGGCTAAACGAAGGGGATAGGGAATGTCTCGAGAAATGGATTGGTTATTCAAAGCGTCTCATACGTTGAAGGCTTAAAGTTCAGTCTACTCAGTACAAGTCAAATTTGTGACAATGGGTTACAAAGTGGAGTTTTCGAGAGATGGATGTTGTGTCATAAGTGTAGTGATAAAAGAGATTATTCTTTCAACTAGGAGGAGAAAGAACATGTATGTAGTAGATTGGGACTCGGCTAAGCCGAATGTATGCCTGGTAGCGAAAGGTAATGTTGACCTTAGTTGGGAGTGACATAACAAGTTAAACCACCTTAATTTTAAGGCTATAAACAAGCTAGCCATAGGAGAATTGGTAGAGGGACTACCAAATGTGGCTTACAACAAGGATAAGGTTTGCAAAACTTGTCAAAAAGGGAAGCAAATCAAGTCTTCGTTTAAGTCAAAATCTATAGAGTAAACTTCTAGACCTTTGAGTCTACTCCATATGGATTTGTTTATACTAGTTGACCATGTAAGCTAGAGTGCCAGAAAATATACTTTAGTGGTAGTAGATGACTACACTAAGTATACTTAGATGCTATTCTTGAACTGAAAGAATGAAACCGAGAAGTTGCTACCTGAGTTGTTGAAGTAGCTACAAAACGAGAAGGGAACAAGCATTGTCAAAATGAGTTCAGATTAGGGGACTAAGATCGTAAATCAAGTAATCAAACACTTTTTTGGCGAATTGGATGTACTCATCAACTTTCAGTCACAAGGACACCTCAGCAAAATGATGTAGTCGAAAGAAGAAATAGAACCCTTAAGGAGGCCGCAAGGTCAATGATAGCTGTTTTCGGATTGCTTAATAGGTTTTGGGCTGAAGTTTTTAACATAGCGTGTCACACTCAAAACCGTTCCATAATTCACAAGGTTCATGGGAAGACACCCTATGAACTACGGAAAGGTAAAAGGCTAGTTGTAAGTTCCTTCCATATCTTTAGTTGCAAATGCTTCATTCACAACAACGGAAAGACAAATCTCAAAGCATTTGATGAAAGAATTGACGAAGGATTATTTTTGAGATATTATGTTGTATGTGTAATACCCCGTATTTTCCTAACATTATTATAAATATTTTCAAAAAGGGATTATTATTATTATTTTATATGAATCTAACTATTTTGTTATGGGCATTGGGTCAACTTATTTTTTTTATTTTACTACTTAAATCCCTAAGCCCAAATGTGATTATTTCGTAATGTTCTGAACCTAAATTTAGCCCAATTTTTTTTGGCCCATTTATAATTCTCTAATTTTTCTACCGTAACTATATCTGTTTTAACCCATAACAGTCTAACCAAAGATATTTTCCCTTACCCATCACAAAAATGTGACAAGTGTCACTTTCTATACCACATGTTTTCATCCTTATCTTATAAGAGATAATATATAAGCTTGATCTCCCATTTTTTTTCCCACTTGGACAAAATTTAGAGAGGAAAAAAAGAGAGGAGAGAGAGAGAGTATTAGTCTTCATCTTCTTCCTTGAAGCTCAAGAATCCATAGCCAAATTCTCTTCACAAGTCTTCAAGTAAAGGAGATGATTTAGCTATTGGTGTTTAAAGGATTTGAAGGAAAATCTAGCCCCTCAAGTTTCTTATCAAGTGGCTAGAATCCCATTAAGTGTTGATGAGAGTTTTGGTCTTCGAGGTAAGATTTCATGTTCACTAAAATTATATATTTTTCCCCAATATATATAAGTATATTTTGATGATATATGATATGATATGATATCAAAATTATATGTTTTACAAATTATGTGCATAATAATGTTCATGTGATCACAAGTGCATTGCATAATATGTGTATGATTCTCGAATTGTCGAGAATTGATTTTTACGGGTCAAACCCGTGTGTTGAGTAAATGCTTGGCTTGGAATTTTGGTGTTATATACATATATGTATTAAGAATGATATATTATTATGGAATGAATTATTGTGGAGAAAAATATGGTTTGAGAAATTATATATTTTATTGAAGAAAATATTTATTATGAAGAAATGATATATTTTGGAAATTATATATATATATATACATATTTGGTCATTGGAGGATAATAATATTGGTGCCGGTGTGAGCCGAAAATCTCACAACTTACCTATGGAATTGTAGTCGTTATGAAAAGTTAATTGATTGATATTGGTGTGGGTTGAATCCCCCAATTTGGTTTATGAATTATGAAATTTGAGTATTGGTGTGGGTTGAATCCCCCAATTTGATTTTGGTTTGGCTTATGATGCCTAGTGGTGGTTATGTAGAGAGCTTAAAGACTCTCCACTTGGTATTTAACCCTTCTTGACAAATATGTTATTTTTGGAAAAGTATATCTCCACATATATTTTTTTGAAAAAGTATATTATGAGATAAATGATTAAAACCCAAGCCTATATTTTACGGGGTGAAATAGAACTTACTTAGCTTATGCTAATTTTGGGATATACACCCCTTTGTTTTTGTGTTAAAATGATTTTTGCAGGTGAACATGAATAGGATGGAAGTTGAGGTTGAGATCTACTCTATCTTAGAATAGACACCCTGGAAGTTTTAGCATTGTAAGAAATACCCGGTTGTATTGATTATTTCCATATGTAGTAAGTTAGACTTTGGATTGTTATTTGATGTTGTAAGTTTAGCCTTAGCGTTTGGGTATAGGAAAGATACCTAAGCGTGGCGGTAACACCCATTTTCTTTTGGTTAAATGTATAAGCTTCCGCAATATATTATTAGTGATTTTGTAATAAATTTAAGGTGTGAAAATTGGGGTGTTACAGTATGCAAGGCCTTCCATATACTCAACAAAAGAACCATTGGTAGAATAATCCATCCATATTGTATTTGACGAAGGAAGTGTCAACTAAGAAGTAGAAGGACTAACCAAAAGGTTTTTTTTTTGAAATCTAACCAAAAGGTTAATTCAACTAGATGTCAACACTGAAAATCAGTTTGCTAATAATCTGACCAAACCTTTGAGTGAAAGCAGGTTTTCAACTTTAAGACTCGAGTTAGGAATGATTGAGATGAATTAAAGTCAAATTCATCTAAGTGTTGTAGATTCAAGAGGTAAAGAAGTACCATCGAATGGTGGTTCAAATCATTGTAAGGTAATGATTCGAAAGGTTAGAAGAATGGAGAAAATGTTAATAGAGATTCCAAGACTTTCAGATAGGCCAAATGGACGAATGGTAAATTGGACAATTCGAACAGACAAGATGACCAAATGGAAAGGAAGAACTAAATGGTCATCATTAGAGTGGTTAGAAAAGAATACGGAATTGAATGATTGACAAAGAACGTTTAAATGGCTACACTAACGAAGGTAACGTTTCAAGGGGACATGGGGAACATGTCTAGATCACATACCCCAAGCCGTTATGTAACATTTATTTTATGCATTATTTTTTTTCGTAGTTAGTGAGAAAAATAGCTTCCCACTAGGCACACGTTTCTGCGCACGACTAACAAGTGATGAGAAAGGCATTAAATGTCATTCTCTCTCATTTATTGCGAATTTTACTTTTTAAGCTTTCCCTCTCTCCTTATCAAATCTGTTTACCGTACTTATACCCAAAAGAACCAACATACCTTTGAAAATCAAAACTTAGAGGGTATTCAAGACATTTTGGCGGGTTGCAATTTGTTTCACCTAAATCCACTTTTCTCAACTCGACCCATATTCGAAAAGCATTTAAACCTAAAACCCGGTCTACCCTTTACTTACTTGCGAACTTTAGAAGTAAACCCCATTTCACTCTCAAACTCTCAAACCTTCTAAACACTCAAACCCCATTAAGGGTGACATCTAGTTCTTCCAATGACTCCAACCCACCTAACCCCACTAACGACTTGCTAACTCTTCAAGAGTTGAGCAAAAAGGTAAAAAAAAAAAAAGATCAATGCTTAACAGGAATGGTCTTCTCAAACATTCAACCGACCAAGCCACAACAAAAAGAGTGTTGAAATGCCTAGAAGATGTTGGTCTGATGAAGTTTGTCTACCTAACTACAAAACTAGACATAGTGTGGACGCAACAGAGTTCTTTGCCAATGCCCAAGTAAAGGAGAAGACAAGAGAAATTTGTTCCATTGTGAATGGAACCGAGGTGGTGATTGTCCACGGGGACATCAGGGCACTATTTGACTTTCCAGTCCGGGAAGGTGAACACCCAGACTATTCTGGCCATGCCTACAACCAAAATGATCTGTGGAGGTCAATTATCTAGTGGATTGGTCAATGGTAGTGTTCAACTACCTGTGGCTGTTCATCAACCGAGCGGTGGATCAGAATAATGCATTCTATACTGTTAGGAAGTGCACTTTTAAAGTTACCAAAATATCACTATGTTTTCTTTCTCAAATTGCTTCAAATTTGTTAGATTTTCTGTAGATGGCAGTCAAAATTGGTTTAGATGAGATCAGGAGATTTAATCATGATCATCTATTGCATTTTTTAATGGTACAGATTTGATGAGATTTTAATATTATTGTAGGTAATTACGGTATGGAAAAGGGTTGTTTAGTCTTTTGCTATTTAATGTATTTATTACCATTTTAATTTAGGTGTTAATTTTAGAGTTAATTCCATTTTTGGTCCTAGATTTATATGTGACATTCCACTTTTTGTCCCTTTTTATCAAAACATCCACTTTTAGTCCTAGTATTATTGTGACATGACCAGTTTTGGTCCTCCGTCAACAAAATCGTTGAAATTTCGTTAAATACAAGGACATTTAGATCTTTTTTATACAAATTAGGTTAACCCACTATATTTTTTATGTTTATTTTTTTGAAACAATCCATAATTGAAGATCAAAATGCCGTTGTATTTAACGAAATTTAAACTATTTTATTGATAGAGGACAAAAAATGGTCATGCCATAATAATACTAGGATCAAAAGTGGATGTTTTGATAAAAAGGGACTAAAAGTGGATTGTCACCTATAACTCTAGGACAAAAAATGGAATTAACTCTTAATTTTATTTATTTCCTTTATTTGTTTGGTTTTCCCTCTTCCCCGCGTAGCTTCCGATCATTTTGGTTTTCTTTTTATTTTCTCTCTCCAAAACCCCGCCCAGTAGACGTTGGCTTGTGCTCCTGTGGTATACCTCTCTCCAAGCCCAGAAGTCATCGACTTGTGCTCAACAGAGATACTCCATAACTGGTTCTTCTTCAAGGCGATCGAAGCGGCTTAGGAGGAGTTCGTCCCGTGGCGGAACATGTATTTTTTTATTGCGAGGGTTTGGGTTTTGGTCTATTTTTGTGTTTCGGCATGGGTGTGCGGCGGTGATTGGTGTTTTCTGTACCGGCGGTGGGTGGTGGTTGGGTGTTATGGGAATGGCGGCGGTGCGACGGGTTTGAGGCGGTATCTGTATTTTTTTTGTTTTGTTTTTGGGTTTTCGATTATGAGTTTAGTTTTTTTTGTCTTGGTAATTTTTTTTTTCATTTTTGTTCAGTCCATCTGTGCGTCCAGTATGATTCACAGTACTGCCTTGAGTAATTGGGAGCTTATAGGAAGTGGGATACTAAAAGATGAAAGATGTAGGTTAGTGGGGTTCATTCAAATGCTCACTTATTCTATTGTCCATTCTTTTCCATCATAATAACATATGGTCCAGGAGAATTGTAATTTTTAAAATTTGCTTCAATTGTGATTGTTTTTAATATATGGTGGGTTGAGGTGGATGGTAGACGTTAGGTTCGCAGCTTCTTTATTTTGCAATTTGATTAATGTTTCTTTGTTTTGGGGGTTCGAGTGTGGGTTCCATTTTGCCTTATTTTTGTTCCCAGGTTTTAAAATTTTTTTATGCTATTTCTGTGTGTGTGTGGCACTGTTTTAAAAATTTTTATGGTATTTCTGTGTGTGTGTGGCAGTGTGTGTGTGCGCGCGTCAATAGAGTCATTTTTGTATGATCATTTGATATTTAGGATATTCAAAATACTAAAGCATAGTAATATAGCTTCTTTTACTTCAAATAATTGACTATTATATTCAAATTGAGTTAATACCCAAAATTGTCCTCGACTATAGTGGTTTTTCTCAATTTTGTCCTAAACGACTTTGGTATCACAAAGTAGTCCCAGACTTTTGTGTTATCACTCAAAATTGTCCTCCGTTAGTTAAGCTGTTAAATGTGTGTTAAGTACATGGGCAATATAGTCCATTCATATTCAATCTCCAATTTGGTATTAACTCATTTATGGCCTTTACAAATGAGTATTGATATTGATTGAATACCCTCTATACATTGTTCATACCGTAGTCATATCAAAATGGAGATGAGAGAATTAAAAAAGTATTTTATTCAACACTAGAAATGAAAAGCTCTCGAGATCTTTCAGAAAATTGAAACCTGGAGGTCTCTCTTCATTTCTTTGGTACTTGCTTGCCATTTCCGTCGTGAACTCTCCGATCCGGACTCCTCCGCACCTCTTCCACAACCCTTCGCTGAAGCTTCTATGCGTAAAGTACGCTTCCGCTGCCACCGTACCATCGGGGCAACCGTCGTCGCCGGCCGCAACTTTCAGCGGGAGCCTTTCGTAATGGCCAGCCTCGACCCCTTCTAGGTCGTCCATGGGGACAATGCCGCTATCCGTCACCGCATAGAGCTCGCCCTTGATCCGGACGCCCGATCCGAGAAGATTTATCAGGTAAACAACAACGCTTACCATATTTTGGAGTGCCTTCGCCCCTTTTCGTCGTCTTGAATCCATTGGCCAATTGCTCCACCTTCTCAGTGCACACCTTTGATTGATTTGGGCAGAAATTTGAGTGGTGAAAATTGATTCTGAATTTACTTCGCGAAATCACCTTCACTAGGGTTCTTGGTTTGCTTGAATGTGTTTGAGTAAATGGGTTCTAGGGTTCTTAGTTTGCCCAATTTGATTCGAGACTGAGGGAAGGGAAGACTAGCCAAGACGAAATAGAGCAAGAGACTGGAAGAGAAGATATTAATATGAATTGACTATATTGCCCCTATACTTAACACCCATTTAACAATTTAACTGACAGAGGACAATTTTGAGCGATAACACAAAAGTTTGAGACTACTTTATGACACCAAAGTCGTTTAGGACAAAATTGAGAAAAACCACTATAGTCGAGGACAATTTTCGGTATTAACTCTATTCAAATTGTTTATTTAAATCATAAGGAAATAGTTTCAAATGGAATTTCAGTGTTAAAGTAGCACATTTAAACCCCAAGGATCTTTTAGGTGTTATTAGTTTACTGTTAAATGATGTTGGGTCCTTGTTTATATTGGGTCTATGCACTTTAGGTATTTGTTGTGTGCGTATTTACCACCATAATTTGGGTCTGTGCACTTTTACGCTTAAGTATGTGTAGACAGTTTAATTAGTGTTGATGGTAAACGTTAGGTTCATAGCTTCTTTATTTGCAATTTGATTAATGTTTCTTTATTTTGGGGGTTCGGGTGTGGGTTCCATTTTGCCTTGTTTTTGTTTCCAGGTTTTTAAAATTTGTTATGCTACTTCTCTCTGTGTGTGGCACTGTTTTAATTTTTTTTTATGGTATTACTGTGTGTATGTGGCAGACTGGTAGTGTTAGTGGGTGTGTGCATCAATACAATCATTGTTGTATGATCATATGATAGTTAGGATATTCAAAATACTAAGGCATAGTAATATAGCTTCTTTTACTTCAAATAATTGGCTATTATATTCAAATTGTTTATTTAAAACATAAGGAAATAGTTTCAAATGGAATTTCAGTGTTAATGTAGCACATTTAAATCCCAATGATCTTTTTAGGTGTTATTAGTTTATTGTTAAATGATGTTGGGTCTTTGTTTATATTGGGTATGTGCACTTTAGGTATTTGTTGTGTGCATATTTATTATCACAATTTGGGTCTGTGTACTTTTATGCTTCAGTATGTGCAGACAGTTTAATTAGTGTCTACTCGGAATTGGCATGCTTAATCTACAATTATGGTTATTAATTCCATTTTTTTAAAGCAATTAATTCTTAAGTTCATGTTTTTTTTGGGTTTGTGCGGGATTGGTATGTGGTGTGTGCATTTAAACCACATACTTATATTGTTTCATTGTTTATTCAGTTTGTATGTGTTGTTGTCTGTGTCTTGTTTGGTTATTGTTTGTTAGTTGGTGCGTTTTAATCTGATGTGCATCAATTTACAGGGATCATTGATCAAGGTAATCAAAATGTGATGGCAGATAGTACGTCTTCTGATGATTTCGTCTCTCCTCCTATTATCTGTTGGTGGTGATTCACTAGAAAAATATGATCACACCCACATGCAGTTGGTATATTTCACTCTACTGATCGTATTAATTATTGCTTGTGTATGATGTTTTTTGTCCCCGATCAAGATTAACTACTGTGTTTGCCTTCTTAATTGGATCCCTTTATGTAGCATGATTTGCTCTCTGTATTCTTCGAGAACGTCGGATTCCCTGCATTATATATTAAGGTCAAGGAAATGATAGTCGAGACGACTTTGAATGACATGGCGCAATGCAAAAAAACAAAATAGATTGTGGTGTGTTTGCAATGCGCCACATGGAGACGTATGTGGGCCAGTCAATGGCTTCTTGGGATTGTGGTATTCGCAGGGGTGATGCACGGTGTTTGCGTGATCTTCGTAAGCGGTTCTTGTCTGAACTTTTAATGTTTCATAGCAACACACACCGTCTTTCCAACGTCAATTCTGTGGGGGGATTTGCAGCTACTACTACCTGACAAACTTCGCACTATTATTTTATTCTTATTTTAGTTTCTGATTAGCAAAATCAGGGTTTGTTATATTCTTTTCTTTTGTTCTAAATTGATGTTGACTTTTAAAAATTCAAATAAATCAGGCCTATTGTTGCACTATGTCATTTCTTATATTGTTAATTTACGTCGTTATTCGATTAGCTATGTTGCATCCACAAACACAAGTGTGTCTTTACGCATGATTTTCCTCCCAAATCATTAATTACAAAGCCATGTTCAAAATAATCCACATATATACTATTGAATTAGCGCATGCACGACCATTACAATTTTCGTTCAGAATAACGCACACTCTGGTTCCTTCGCATGCACACACTATCAACCATACTGGTACTAGAGTTCTTAATAATTTCCACACAAATTCACACGCTGCTACTCTCCTATTCACATACACACATTCTTTCTTCAGTAAAATGCACACTCCATTAACCTTCAACGCACACACTATATTCCACATTTGATGCTAGAGTCATTACTTATTTTTGCAAGACAAACTAACACATTGTTGCCCTCCCATGCACAAAATCACATTACTCATACAGTAAAATGCACATGCCTTTACCCTTCAATGCACACTATGGAAGCTTTGCACGCACACACTATCCTCTATACTTATACTAGTGTTATTACATAAATTAGATCCACACTCTGCTACCCTCCCATACACACATTCACATTATTCGTTCAGTCCAAAGCACACCGCTTTACCCTTCAATGCCCAAACTATCATCGATACTTGTAGTAGTGTTATAACATAAATATTTATCAAATTTCCACACGCTGCTTCACTCACATTCACAAACTCACATTATTGGTTTTGAAAAATTCACAATCTGTTACCCTTCAATGCCTACACTTAAATGCATACAATTGACAGGGGTTATGTATGTTGAACAACGCCTAAACACACATTACCTAGAACTATGCAGACGATTGACTACACGCATGCACACACCTTTGCCTTAAGCATATCAGCCCCTACAACTATAAAACCCTCATGCAAAACCCTATTTTTACCATTAATAGAAATTTGCACCCTCAAGAAAACTAAAACGCACACTACTTCTACACATTAAACGCAGTATGATGCACCAACCATAAGCAGGAAACACACACACAATAGAAAAAAAGGGAAAAAGGATTTCGCACACGCTCACCAGGACTACGCATACGCTAGACTACCCGCATGCACACACCGGCGGAACCCATAACAATTTCGAAAAACCGCCATAACCAAATTCCCACAATCTTTCGTTTCCCAACACTAAAAGAATACCCCTCGGACGCTACAACAATACAACCCTCATACAAAACCCTATTTTTAGCATTCATACTATGCACGCTTAAGAAATCTAAAATGCACACTGCTTCAGCAGAATAAACCCACCATAATCACACAACGCACACACCTGCGTAACCAAGTACATATTCACAAAATTCGATTTACATATCGACAATGTTCGTCGCCATGGAAGACTCCTGGACAATTGGAACTAATTTTCTTCCTTTTCTTACGGGTTGTGTGTAAAAACCAGACAAAAGATCCCAAAACAACTTGTACTGATTTACCATGATTAGGATTTGTTAATATTTGGAAATTATTTTGCATACAATTAATTTCCATAATCATAGATCCTAATCAAATTACAACTCTAACCTTTTCTTTTTATTTTGTCCTAATATAATTCATATTTTAATATCAATCCTAACCATTCATTCCAATTTTATAAATAGCTAAGATGGGATCTCATCTTATATGGTAATCTCATTGGATCCAGCCCCTATATATATAGTTGGAGGGTTCATGTGCGAAGGAGCTATCAGGTGAAACATGTGGTGAGATCTAAGCCGTTGATCTTGCCGATCAATTCAGAGCGTGGTGTTTTTTCTAATTTGATCTGTTTAATTCTTCATCCTATATAAGCAAAAAGAACATGCGAGTAGCTTAAAAAGGACAAGTACAAATCAGATTAGAGATGCTCCCCCGCAGTGTATCATACTTGATCATTTATTTAGTTTACCATTATATCAAATTCTTTTCCTGAATGCAAGAGATACAAAATTTGAGTTAATACCCAAAATTGTCCTCGGCTATAGTGGTTTTTCTCAATTTTGTCCTAAATGACTTTGGCGTCATAAAGTAGTCCCAAACTTTTGTGTTATCGCTCAAAATTGTCCTCCGTTTGTTAATCCGTCAAAATGGTGTTAAGTATAGGGATAATATAGTCATTTTATTTTTTAGTCTTCTTCACCGGTCCTCATTCTATCATAATTTGAAATAGCCTTCTTCAATTGAAGCTCATCCACATACCCTTGAATCAAGTCACTGAAAATTTCATGATCATCCAACAGAATTCCTCTAGTACTCGCCATTGATAGCAAGGATTCAACCTCCTCAAACAACTGAACCCGGACAAGCATTGACGCCATGATCTTGTAAGATTAAAGAAGATGTTCAAAACCCTTAGTCTGCTCACTGGACCGCTTAAAAATCCCCCCCCCCCAAAGATTCAACCTTTTTAGCCTCAAGCACATTATCGCCGGTGCATTAAAACCCAAGCAGAATTTCAAGAATATCTTGAGGTTTTAACGGAAAAACTCTCCAAAATTTGCAGACAGTTTTGGGGGATGCAAGAAAGCGTGAGAAAGTAACGTTTGAGAGAAGAGTTGGGCGAGGTGTGAGCTTTGCTGTTGTTGCAGAGATGCGAGCACTTGGATATCACATGTGCAATGCCATGAAAGTTATCCGAATATGCATTATTTATGGTGGGTTTTGTAGGCGATTCAGAAGATTGGTGAGAAGTTTGGAGAGGGATGGAGGAGAAAGGAGTAAAATGGAGGAGAAGGAAATGAACCTGCTTGATGTGCAGCCTGCTTGAATGGAAATTGAAAACAAGATGAAGCATTTGATTGCGATGGAATGGAAGAAACAACAGTGGAGGAGTAATAACACTTCGTTGTTCCTTCCTCTCTACCTCAATTGTCCACCAAGAGACCGGTGAAGAAGACTTAAAATTGAAATGACTATATTATCCCTGTAATTAACACCCTTTTGACGGATTAACAAACGGAGGACAATTTCAAGCGATAATACAAAAGTCTGGGACTACTTTATGACACCAAAGTCGTTTAGGAAAAAATTGAGAAAAACCACTATAGTCGAGGATAATTTTGGGTATTAACTCTACAAAATTTGTACACCTAAAGAACAAAACTCGTGCACATGAAGAACAAAATTTATGCTCCTGAATAATAAAACTTTTGCACTTGAAGACCAAAACTCGTGCACCTGAATGTTCAAGGTTTTGCACCTCAAGATTTAAAGTTCTGCACATCAAGGTTTTAAGTTATACACTTAAAGATTCAAAATTATGCGCTCTTAAGTTTTAAAGTGTTGCACATGAAGGTTCAAAGTTATGCATATAAAAGTTTAAAGTAATGCACCTGTAGGTTCAAATTATGCACTTGAAGATTCAAATTTATGCACCTGAAGGTTCAAAGTTATGTACCTGAAAGTTCAAAGTTATACACCCATAGGTTCAAACTAGTGCAGCTGAAGAATAAAACTTGTGCACTTCAAAGTTAGAAAATTTATCCAAATGTCACAGCGTTTATTTTTTCCCTTCATTCTGGACGGTTGATCTGGATTAGATCAATGGTTGAGATTGATGTGCATGTTTATATATATATATATATATATATATATATATATATATATATAGAGAGAGAGAGAGAGAGATTAGCCATATTTTCTAGTGTTGGTTTCATGTTTTCATATTTTCTAAATTTTGGTTCTCATCTTTGTCTTTGTTAGTGTAAGAATTGGAAATCTCCATCAGAATTGATAGTGTTGGTTTCATGACCTAAGTAGGTGACGATTAGCCAATACAACTGATCGGAAATCAAGAATATCGCATAAGGAAATTGGAAAAAAACATGATGTTGTTATTACTTAGAGTAAAAAAAAAATTGAACCATTTACAAGACCATTTTATGTGTATTTATACAACTTATGAACTAATTTTGGTACTCTGCCTAAACTAGGAAAGTAGGTTCTCCAAAATGTACATATTAATCACAAATTGATTCGCTAAAACTTAAGGAATGTAATCTCCTAAGATTGGACCAAAATCATCCTAGCTATATTTGTTGGTTATTTTTGTTGTCCTAAATTATTAGGCAAAAATATAAAAACCCAATCCCGGTCAAAATGGAAGAACTAAAGACTAAGATAAAATTACAATACAAGTCCTTGTCAAGGTAGAAAATCATATTCTCAAGTGGACTAAAAGATTAAGGATCTCTTGAAAGGCTATATAAAGATCTCTAGCCAACAAAAAAGAGTATGCATTCAATTCCCTATCTTATGTCTAGAAAGCATAGATGTATTGAGAAGAGAGAATTTCACTTAGGAATAGTACTAGAGTTAGGTTTCAAGAGAGAGACATAGTGAGATCTAGATTCTATTGTGTAAAAGTGTTCCTAAGCTATGTACTTTAAATTGTGCTCATAGTGGAATCAAGTTTTTTCTCAATACGAAAAGTGACTCGTAGATTAGAGATTTTCCTAATTGCGTTAAAATTCTTTGTCACAATTAGTTTTCTAAACCATCACAAGATCCTCACACATTTTCAATTGGTATCACTGTATCAGAGAAAGGCTGTTTAAGTTACTAGTAGAAATGTGATAACTTTTCCCAGAGAAAGATTATCAAACAGTAGACTCCCTGCCTTGCATAGTGAAAATTATTCCTACTGGAAAGCAAGAATGAGAATATACATACCATCCCAAGGAGAAAGAGTATGTCAAGCTGTAGAAAAAGGATGGAGTCTTCAAACAGACGAAAAAAGAAACTTGAAAGACAAAGAGGATTGGACGGATGAAGAAATCAAGCAAGCTAGTTACAGCTTCAAAGCTATGAATTCTATTTTTGGAGCAATGACTAATGAAAATCTCAAACTGATTTGTGCAACAGATATAGCCAAAACAACATGGGAAATCTTATGTAATCATCATGAAGGAAATTCCACAGTAAAAGAATCAAAACTACAAATTGTCCAGACACAATTAGAAAATTTGAAAATGGAAGAAGAAGAGAATATCACTCAATTCAGTGGAAGAATTCTTGACATCTCTAGAGCGGCGTATAATCTAGGAGATCCTATCTCCGAGGCAAAACTAGTAAAAAAGGTAATTCATTCCTTACCCGGAAGATTCATTATTAAAGTCACAGTCATCCAAGAGAGCACAGATCTAAACACATACAAACTGAGTGATCTCATAGGAAATCTCCAAACAACTAAGCTAGAGATGATTGGGAAACCTAGTACCAAAAGAGTAGCCTTCAAAATAAGACAAGAACTATATTCCGATAATGAGATCAAAGACATGGAAGAATCAATAGCCCAGTTGACAAAAAACATCAACATAATTGTTGAAACATTCAACAAACTTAGGAACAAAATTGGACAAACTTCAACCTAGATATTGCCAAAAGGAAACCTATCTTCAACCTAGATGGAATACAATGCTATGAATGCAATGGATATGGGCACATGCAATCCAAATGCCCAAATTATCTAAAAAAGAAGAACAAAACCTACAATAATAACTTAGAAAACGAGGAAGACAATTCAAACTTTGTAGCATTCCCTATCAATCATGAAAGTGATAGTGAAACAAAGGATAACATACCAGACCTTCTAGATGCATACACACAACGGCAATCAAAATTTGAACAACTTATCAGAATTAAATGCGACCTCATGATAGATATGTGTGTCCTAGAAAGTGAAAAAGAAAGAGAAAAACATCTTCACGAAGAAACAAAAGAAAAATTAAAAAACTCTCAAGAAAAGGAAGGAGAATTAGTTTAATACCAAATTATTAGTTTAACCATTTCTTCTTTTTAAAAATAGAATACTCTACTGGTTTACTCTCATATTGCAAAAATGGTGAATATTTAAATGAGGCTAGATACTAAACAAAAGAATGACAGATAGTGAAAATAGTGAAAATAGTGAATGTCAAAATTGCAATCCAACACTAAACAAAAGAATGGCAATGGCGGTTGCTATTTCCAATACTAAACAAAAGAAATTCTAAACAAAACAAATAGTGAAAGACGAAGCAGTAAATAGCGAATGGCAGTGGCGGTCACTGTATCCAATACTAAACAAAAGAATGGTAGTGGCGGTTGCTAGTTCCAATACTAAACAATCTAGTACTAAACAAAAGAAATACTAAACAATCCAATACTAAACAAAATAAATTCTAAACAAAACAAATTTTGATGTGTTGTTGTTTCCAGTGAAAGCCGAAAGACGAAGCAGTAAATACTAAACAAAACAAAACAAAACATCACAAATTCATCAAAATTTAATAACATTCCAATACTAAACAATTCCGGCGGTGAAAGACAAAGCAGTAAATACATACCGGCGGTGGCGGTCGCTGTTTCCAGTAAATAGCGAAAGATGAAGTGTTGGGCAGTGGACGATGGGCAGGGGAAGTGCTAGGCAGTTGGCAGTCGGCGGTGGCAGAGCAGGCAGCTACGGGTGACGATCGGCAATCGATGAGGATCGGCGGGTGGCAATCGGCGTCGCCGAAGTGCTGGGCAGCCGCACGCACGGCTTAGGGTTTTTCTTTTTTTTTGAGATATGAGGATCCGTTTGCTGGGCAGCTGCATGCACGACTTTTTTTTTCTTTTTACATTTAGCGACGGATAAGGATCCGTCGCTACGTTTTATAAATAAAAAAAAAAGAACCACGCCGTATTAAAATTTCAAAATAAGCCAGCGGGATCATAAGACTAGCGACAGATTATAGTGTCTGTCACTAACCTAGCGACGGATACTATAATCCGTCGCTAAATTATAAACAATAAGCTACGCGTGGTCATAAGACTAGCGACGGATAGCTAGGTTAGCGTCGCTACTTTATAAATTATAAGGTACGCGGGATCATACGACTAGCGACGGATTATAGTATCCGTCGCTACGTTATAAACAATAAGCTACGCGGGATCATAAGACTAGCAACGGATTAGAGTATACGTCGCTACCTAGCGACGAATGCTCTAATCCGTCGCTATGTTATATAAACAATAAATTCACGTAGAAATCGTAGCGACGGATTTCAGGATCTGTCGCTATATATAGTGACGGATTTTGTATCCGTCGCTAATCTGTAGCAAAAATAATTATTTAATGAGCCCGCGAAATATCCGTCGGTAATCCGTCGCAATTTAATGCGCGAGAATTTACCGCTAAAATTAGCTTCGGAGTTAACGACAAAATATTTCCGTTGCAAAATCCCGTCGCTAACCTTCAATTTTTAAAAATAAGTAAATCCGTCACTAAACCGTCCCTATTCCGTCGTTAAATTAGCAACGGAATGAATCCGTCGTTATTTCAGCGTTTTTTTGTAGTGACACTAATATAATATCTTCTTCGGGTGTCCACTTTCTCTTTGTTTGCTTAGCACTTTGAGAGCCAATGTTTGCAGATGTAGGGGGAGAAGTTATTCTTATCTACAAATAAAATACATGTGTAAAGTACATAATAGTGTCCATAAATTAGATCAAGAAATTATTCATCAAAACTCAAACACATAACATTGTTCATAAACCACATTATATATTTTTTAAAAAAAAAAACAAAAAAGAAACATCACACTACTAAATTAAATATAACCTCCATTAATTTCTAGATTTTATCCATTCATTGAACATGTCATTTGCTAATTTTGTTCTCCAATTGTTCCAAGCTTCTGAAGGCTCTATTTGTGTAATATCATCATCTTCATGTATTCTGTTACCTTGTACCAATTGATCTTCCATAGGATCAGCATTCATCTCATTTCTAATAAAATTATGCAGCAAACAACATGGAAGTATAATTCGGTTATGTATTCTAACAAGATAAAATGATGTGTTTCTAAGTATAGCCCATCTAATTTTCAATAACCCAAAACACCGTTCTATGACATTGCGAGCAGCTGCATGTTTCATATTAAAAAACTCTTGAGGAGTTATCGGTTGGTGACCTTGACACCATTCATTTAAGTGGTACCTTTGACCTCTAAATGGTACCAAAAATCCATCACTATTAGCATATCCTTCGTTAACTAAATAGTAACAACCTATAAACATAATTTTATATTTTAATAAGAATGCATTATTTTACATCATATTTGAAATTGAATATTGTAATGCTTACCATTAGGGACTTTAAGTGGATGCCTTCTAGATAATGCATCTCAAAGAACACTATTGTCTGCTACCATCTTAGAAGAACATAGATAAATTGCATATTAGGTGTACATACACCTAATACATTTGTTGCAATTTCACCCTTGCGAGATTGATATCTAGGTTTATCTTCTGATGACACTTTTATTATAATGAATGTTCCATCTAAAGCGCCTAAACAATTCTAGAAATAATATAAAATATTATTAAAGATATATTCACATTATAATTATATGTTATAAAGTAAGTGTAGGGGATAGGTTTAAGTACCTTAAATCATTTCTATTTATGTGTTGGGCGTCGGTCGGGTTGGCCGAGTTCAGCCCCTACTCAATTCGAGACGTGGCGTTGTGACTTACCATGGAGGGATGTGGTTAAATGGTTAATGTCCACCTACTTATCACCAATTGGTTTTAACACTTTTAAGTAGGATATGGCGACCAGATAGCCAAGGAACTTTGTGGTTAAGCGTGTTTGACTTCTAGCAATCACGGGATGGAAGACCCCCTGGGAAGTAACATAATGCAACGTTGAGATCCAACAATTGGTATCAGAGCCAAGGTCACAGGTTCGAATCGATTGCAAGGCAAAAGTTGAGTCCAATCCCAGGTGGGATGTGGGCACAGGTCGGGCCAAGTCCAGTCCCAAGAGATGAATGATGGGTGATTAGGGAAAGGACCGAGCCAGGCATGCTGCACAACTAGGCTTGGTGTTTAAAGGTTGTGGCAAGTGTTGGGAGGGGGATTGTTGGGCGTCGGTCGGGTTGATCGAGTTCAGCCCCTACTCGATTCGAGACGTGGCGCTATGAATTACCATGGAGGGATGTGATTAAATGGTTAATGTCCACCTACTTATCACTAATTAGTTTTAAGTAGGATATGGCGACCAAATAGCTAAGAAACTATGTGGGTAAGCGCGCTTGACTTCCAACAGTTACGGGATGGGTGACCCTTGGGAAGTAGCATAGTGCAGTGTTGAGATCCAACTCTATGATCTATGATCTATAGAGGTAGTTGGAATTGGCTCAGGATCTTTGAATAAATGATTTCGGAGTTTCAAAATTGCATTCAATACAATATTAAAGTATCGACTAATAATTTCTCCAACCTTTTGAAATTGTTTTGAATGATCCTATTTTTTTAAATGATGAGCAATAATATGTAAAAAGATTGCTACTTGCTCATCAACAAGCATAGTTCTTGTTGGCCATAACCCTCCTATAGTTTGTAGCATTGCACACAACATTACAAAAGCATGTCGATTCATCCTGAGTTGAGATATGCATTTTTCATCATAAGAATACATTGTTCCTAACATATATTCTCGAGACTCTAAAATATTAATAATGTAAGATTTGACTCGTTTTTTCTTAGAACACAAAATTATCAAGCTAGACATCATTATGAATAATAAACTCGCATAAGCACACATATCCAACCACACACGCAACACAACTACAAATCTTTTTCTTTTTTCAATATGAGTTATTAAACGCAATCGAGCCATAATTGCAAATTAAATTAAAAAATTACAATACTCAAGACAATAACAATACATACCATTTATATATATATAATTCAGTTCCCGTGCAGTGGAGTGTTTCCCGAGAGGTTGTGCGGTGGCTTTACGTGTATAATTTTTTTCTTAAGGTGCGTGACTTGTATGCTTAAAGTGCGGGAGTGTTAAAGCTTAAGGTGCATGATTTTCCTTCTTTAAGGTGCGTTGATTCCTTTTTAAGGTGCATGATATTTATGCTTAAGGTGCATGAGTTGTTGAAACTTAAGGTGCGTGGTTTATGTTATTAAGGTGCGTGGCTTGTGTACTTAAGGTGCGTGGTTTGTGTACTTACGGTGCGCATTTTATTCTCAACTGAAGGTGCACCAAGTTATTATGGTATTGTGGAACACGTAAGATATCGCGGAGAGTAAGCACGGAAGCGGGAGTAGGAATGGTAGACTAACCAATATGGGAAGTATGTAAGGAATTACCGTTGCCTAAGTGAATCTCATTAGGACCATTGTACTTAGAAAAGGTCTGTAGAGGGGTCACACTCGGGGAGGCATGGTGAGAAGCACCGTTGTCAAACAGCCATGGTAGAGGCGAACTAATGGTGGAATTAGCCATAGGAGACTGATAAGATGAAGTTGCTTGCATGGGAAAAACGTTATGTTCCTTTAAAAAGTGGGCTAACTTACGGAAAACCCGTGTTTCATGGCTAGAAAAATTGCAGAACTGACACATAACTCCAGATCGCTTGTTGCCACCTTGCGGCCAATATTGCATGTGATAGGGAATATATCCCAAGTAGTACCGCCCTACGAGTAATATACGTATGTTCGGTGTACTGTACAGGTATTGGGCTTATATAAAGGGCCCTAGCCCTTCAAGTGGGGGACTTTTTTCCTTTTCTTCCTCTCTCTAGAATACCCAGGGAACCATGCCCTCTCCTCTCTCCAACTTGTTCAATATCAATCAAAAAAGAGATGAATTGGGAGCTAACTTATTTATCTTTTCCCCATTGTTCATACAATTTCCATACGCATTATAGACGTGAATGAATTTACGTTATCAACATGTTATTGTCGTTAGTATTATTATTGTTGTTACGGAACCTCTAGTTGGTTGTAGACTGTTGATTGTTCCGGGGAGTAAAGGAACTACGTTGGGTGGCATTAGCAGTAGCCAGCAGGGACTGTCGGGCATCATCAGCCTCCTTTAATTGACATGCATGAGATGTAAGAATGTCGGTTAACTCTCCCAAGGAAATGGGAGTTTCACGAATACGAACCGCAGAAATGATAGAATTGTATTCTTTGCCTAGTTGTGTTAATATGTAAACAACCAGGTCTTCATCAGAGACTGGGCACTAAGCTAATGCGAGATCATCAGCTATGGACTGCATGTCATTTTGGTAAGCAGTAATCGACCGAGCACCCCTCAGATTTTTGGCAAGCTTAGCCTTGAGGAAAATGATATGTCCTTGAGAGGCACTAGCATAACTAGCGATGAGCCGTTGCCAAGCATCATAAGCTGTTGCAGCGAAAGATATAAGGGGTTGGATTGGGTCAAAACAACTCCCCAGAAGAGCATTAGTAATTATTTGGTCTTGACGATACCAAATTAAATGTGTCGGGTTTGTAATGGTTTGAGCAATATCAGTAAACTTAACTGGTTCTTTGACAGAACCATCAATGTACTCGAGGAGATTAAAGCCTATTAGAGTAGGAGCAACAGCACTAGGTAGCACAAAAGTGGAAGCGATTGATAGAGGAAGAAAAAAAAAAACCTTCTTATGAGATTATGCTTCTTATACCATTTGTGGTTATAAAGTGAACTGTATTATTAATAAAGAGAAACATAGTATAAGGGTTGCACCCTCGTGCGAACTCTCGCTCAGGTAGGAAATGAGAACGCTCCACAGCCGTCCACGTGTCCAGATCAACGAATCAGATGCAATTTTAAAAAAATGACGCGGTGGTATTTTCGTAAATAACTGGAACTTTGGTGCACCTAGTTTCACGTACAAGTGCACCTATTTTCGCACCTATTGTCACTTACAAGTGCGAGTAATTTACCTTGTTAATATTCATGCACCTATTTTCGCAAATATTTTCACTTACAAATGCAAGTAATTTACCTTGTTAATATTCATGCTCCTGGGTGCAACCTAGGTGCACCTAGTTATAACATAGGTTGCACCTAGTTATAACATTAGGTGCACTTAGTATTGATGCTCAGTGTACAATTCACTTGCACCTGTAATACATTTTACTTGCATCTGCAATACATTTTACTTGCACTTGTGCAAGTAATTTACTTTGTTAACATTCATGCACCTGGTTGCAACCTATGTGCATCTAGTTATAACATTAGGTGCACCTAGTTATAACATTAGGTGCACTTAGTATTGATGCTCATTGTACAATTTACTTGCACTTGTAATACATTTTACTTGCACGTGTGCACCTATTTTCACTTGCAGGTGCAAGTAATTTACCTTGTTAACATTTATGCATCTGGGTGCACCTATGTGCACCTAGTTATAACATGACGTGCACCTAGTTATAATGTTAGGTGGAACTACATTCCGGACACGTGACGCGCTGTGATTCGTCTGCATTTCTCTCCTGGGCGGCCAGTACGCATTTGAACACGATCCCATAGTATAAATAGTGTACATGAGAGGAGAAATAGATAGAAATTACAACTAATGACTAACATATTTAGAACGACTAGATAAACACAAACAATCTCAACCACATATATGCTTAACAAGATGATCGTGAGATGACCAAAATCACCCATATCTAACATTCTAACCCGATAAAAATTACCATTTCTAATTGACAAAAAAGTATTATACTCTTTTTTTTTTTTAATGTTTAAATTTCTCACGAGGGAATAAAATTTCAACCTCTTTGGTCTCAACAACTTTCACGTGCAAGCGGTAGGTGACGGACTATTTAATTTTGACTTGCGAGTTGGTCGATCTATATGATTAATGTTTTCATTAAAATTTATTATTATTTTCACTAAGGTTCTTTTCTGAAAAAGATTAACCAAAAAAAAAAAAAGAGAGAAAAAGATTAGTGTATGCTGTGTATCCAACGTGGTGTTGGGAATGATGACCGTCCAAACATCTCATGCACCATAATATAATATAATAATTGTTGTCACCATCTAAGAAAAATCTATGCACACATTAAAGCATATGGTTTGTAAATCTTTATATATATATATATATATATATATATATATATATATATTCACAGGAGTTTTGTATAAAGTCTGGCATAGAAAAAATAATAATACAGTTTTTATTATAAGTATAAGAAAAACACATGTTAATCATATCAGCAATAATATAATGAAAAATCTACTGTTTGAATTTAATTGTATTTTTTGTTAATTTAAAGTGTTTTGATATAACTTTTTGCAGTTAAAATTTTAATTGTAATATCCTCAATTTCAATTGCACTATTTATTATCCAATTCAATAACACTTTTTTTCAAGATTTATTTTAAGCCACTTTTGGTGATACAATACTTCATGTGGCTTCTAAACGTTAGTGCCTTTGACTTGTAATTCTATGATCTTCCATCACTTTTTGAAATCTTTATGTTGGGTCCCATATACTCAAAACGGGGGTTTTCCTTTAATGAGGGGTTTTTTTTTTTTTTTTTTTTTGCTATAATAAAGATTCTATTTATATAAATTTAATTTTTTTTAAAAAAGATAGGAAATGAGAGAGAAGTAAATAATATAGATCTTTTCAAAAGAGATTACGTATAAATTTTATTGCAATGAGAACTTTTAGAGTAATTTTTATGTTGACTCAAAAATTACCTTTGGAGATTTTTTATTTTTATTTTTTTTTTATCACCGGTATGTATCCAAGTGGCAAAAATCAAGAGTTCAGATTTAATGGTTAAATTTTGATTTATTTTTTTTTTGGTTAACTTGCAAGTGGAGGCACCCTTTTGGCGCAATGGACAACAATTAACAAGCATTTCTTTGATGCATTTATATATATGCTTGATGGGTTTAACTAAATTATAAATTATAAAATTGTAATTACTTTTGTGAATTACAAATAGTAATAAATACAAGAAATAATTAAAAGAAAATTAATGTGGAGTGGTGAGTCCATAAAAAATTAAAATAAAGCTAAAAATTCGAGATGCTCTTAATGGATAAAAAAAATATAATACGTACCTTTCTCCAAAAGTCCCACCCTAGCCTGAAAGAGTATTTTCGAAGTATATAAACCATGCATAGTGATTCAATGGTTCAGCAAATACGGCCAAATGCCAGTACGCACAAGGGATCTATCCATTTTAGAAATATAATACACATTCTTTGATACCAGCATGATGATTAACTTAATAATACATACGGAGTAATTGAATTACCTTGAAAGGGATGGTGAAATCATTGAAACATGATCTTCATACTTAAAGGTTACGAGTTTGATTTTTGCCAACAACCTCTTGGTCGAGCCCATCACATAGGGTCTTCCTGGTGTAATTTACCTTTCCTACGTAGCTTGCTGACTATTACACAAAAGCAGGGTTTACTCAGTGCATGTCCTCGGATAGTGACGGCAGGTTTCCATTGTCATCTAAAAAATTTTAATTGAATTACATTATAACTTATAACTTACTTAATTCTAACAAATTATTATGCCGTCTTTAAATAAAAACAAATGAAATGTCTTTATTAAAGATTTAAAACATCTCAAGTGGATTGTTTTGAACATGTTTGAAAGATCCATGTGCACCACTCCCCCAAGAAAAATGCCTTGCTTGTACAAAAGGGAAAGTTTACCAAACTAATCCCAAAAACAAAAACATTAAAAATAAATAAACAAAAACTTCATTTATCACTTTTTTGGCAAAAATATGTATTTTTAATAAAAATGTAATATTTGTCAACTTGTAAACAAAATTATATTTTTATTAAAATGTGTCGTTCATTTAAAATTGTCTTATGAGATGACCATAGTTTAGTTTGAACCAAATTGAAATCATGTATATGGTTTTGGTTTCAATTGAACTGCGATTACTCTTATATGAAATGATATCACACAAGCCTACGCTAAACAAAATGAGTTTTTTTTTTTTTTTTTTGAGTACTATTGACTCTGTTACAATCTGTTCATAGCTACTTTCTCAACCGTTAACAGTTGATTCTACCGAGGCTTGAACCCACTCTCATTATCCATGTGGAGTGTAAATCGGGACACCGGGTGCCACTAGACCATAAGGACTTTGGCCAAAATGAGTTAAATAAAAAGAAAGATGGAAGCATAAGAGCATCCACATCAGTGGTGCAAAGGGGGATCATAGTACAAAAGTTGATGAGGTGGAAGTGAGAGAAATGGAGAGAGAAGGGAAAGAAGTTGGCCTGCAAGGACCTGGAACAGTAAATGACATGCGGAAATTGAAGGAAAAGCAACGCTGGGCGCGTCAGGCGCGCCTCGCGCCTGACAGACTGCTGTTTTGTTTTTTTTTTGTTTTTTTTAAATCAAATTTGTTTATTTATATTTTCTCCCTCATTTTCTCTCTCCTAATCACACTTACAAAAACTCTTCAATTACCGCGAAAAAACTCCATTGATAAAGATGCTCTAAAGATGAAAGATTCTAAAGAATAATTCTTTTTGTATATAAATGATGATGAGTCATGTGATATGGTCCCATGAGACACCAATGGCTGACAATGAGGTTACGTGGGAAAACCAAAACACCAAATCTGTCGCCTCGTGGTTTGCAGAGTTGTGGAAGTTTAGCCAAGTGCCGATTAAGACACAGCCCACTCCTATTACATTTATATTGCAACTGCATATATGCCCAACAAAAGTTTTAACACTTTAAACTATTCTCAAAAAAAAAAAAAAAAAAAAAAAAAAAAAAAAACTTAAACCAAAACGCTGTTTCTTCACAGCATTAATTTTTGTTTCCTCAGCTTTGTGTTTTGTCTTTATTCACTTACAACTAACGTTATCACACACAGGGCCGAATTTTGGGCTGTGCAAGCTAGGCTACAGCACAGGGCCCCAAATTTTAGAGGGCCTAATATTTAATTTTTACCTAACTAGTTAAGACATTAAAAAATAAAAAGTTTGCAATCAATATCAAAAGATTCTAAATAGAGAAATGGTAAAAATGCAAGATTATTGTATTTCTTAATTCCTAATTAAGGTCAAGGGTTTGAATCTTATTGCCCCAACTTATTATATTGGTCTTAAAGATTACACTTTTGGTAGGGGCTTCATTTATTTACAAGAACAGGGGCCCAAAAATCTAAAAAACGGCCCTGATCACACATTTGATCTTTTCTTGACAATTTATTCCAATTTCTTATTTTCGTATGCACAACTAACGCGCGTGCGTGTACATATATATACACACACACACCCACACACACACACACACACACACACACACACACACACACATATATATATATATATATATATATATATACACACACACACGTTGGTTCATACGCGTCACTGTTTCCCTTGTAGTTGTGCATACGGCTATGCACCATTATGTATGCACAAATATATATATATATGAGCTGTCTTGTGAAAGGATGAACGACTTAAAAATGGCATGCACCAAGTTTTGAGTTCCAACCAACTAAGCTAATTAAACATTTAGCAATTTGTAAATAATTTCTATTTTATATATAAGTTAACTTATATATATGCGCGCGCGAGCGTGTGAGTGTGTTGAATTAAAAATAAAGAGAAAAAGAAAGAAACTTTGGTGATTATGACATGGCTTGATTAGCTGGAGTAAAATTACACATTTATTATTTTAATATATAATATTATGCTCAACACATATTCTATTATATTTTGTTGGTAATGATGGAAGAAATGTATTCGCTAGGGAGAAAGAGAAGTGAAGCAGATTTATTCTATGCTCCATGTGTAGCAATAGTATAATAATATAATATGCGCATGAAATAGGATAGCTTGTTGCGAATAAACCCCCGGCCCATAGAGCACCTCAAAGGTGGTTGACTATTTTTATTTTTTTTTCATATTGTAGAGACAAAAATCCTATATAATACGGAGCAATTGTTATACAGTGGACCTAATTGTTGAATAAAATTATAGTAGAATTAAAACGATAAATTATTATTGTTATAATAAAATTAGTGCGTGAAGAAAATGAAACTAAAAACAAGAGCACATTATTATTAAATGATACTGTACTTTAATTAAAATGATACTTTAGTGTTGTTATAAGCCTATAATGAAATTAGTGTGCGTGAAAAATGAACATGAAGTGTAATTAAAATAATATTTTAGTATTACTATAATTAAACTAGTATTTGTGGAAAATGAAACAAAAAATAGAGCTCATTAATAATGTATATTGTCAAATGAAACTGCAGTAGAATTAAAATGATACTTTGGTATTGCTATAATGAAACTAGTATGTGAAAAATGAAACTACAAAACATAACAATCTTGTCAAATAAAATTGAAGTGTAATTCGAATGATACATACTTTTTTTTTCAATAATACATAATTCATGATTCATGCTGCTACATAGACCATTGTCCATAATAAAATTTGCCAATACGGAGTACAATTTAGTCTCTGAAGTGCAATTCTTGTCAAATTACGGAGTAAAATTTGCAATTCTTGTACAATTCTTGAGTACAATAAAATGAAATTTTTTTTTTTGAAAGCATAGTCAAGTGATATTAATTGTAAAAAAAAAAAAAAACATATATGGAATTTCTCTTTTTCTGACTCTTATTTTAGTTATATTTTCAAAAAAGTATTCTAATATGATGTTTTGTCAATTCAAGTCAGAAACCAATTGATATACGAGTAAATCTAAAATGTTCTTGTTTTATGTTGGTTTTCGTATTGTGCATGTTTAAATAAGGTATTTACTGATTTGTGCTTGTTAAACTTAAATGACTTGTATGCCCTTCTTTTTGTTCAAGAGGTTAACTGAGTTTTTTACTTTCCCTTTCACACAATCAATAAACAACACTTAAAAAAATGTATTCCATATTATTTTGATTTACGAGAATGTCCACGGTTGTTACCTAAAATTGTGCTCTGAGTTAAGTTCACTTTATAATTCTAATAGGCAAAGGAGCATAAGAAGATAAATTAATCTAGGTTGTCCATAATTGAACGACTCAAACTGAGAAGACCAATAACCAGCTCTCTCAAAAAGTCGAACTTGAAGTTTTGTGGTTAAAAAAAAAAAAAAAAAAAAGGAGGCGGGATCTTTAGCGTTTTTGGTCAAGCTGCAATGGTGAATTAGAGACTTATCAGTCATCTCTAATTCTGTTGGGTCCAACTTGCAATTCATGTAAAAAAGAAGTTATAATTGGGCTTTTCTTGAAGACTCAATTTTAAGATAAATAATGAAGAGGGTCCAACTTCTAAATGAATACAAAAAGTAAAAAATAAAAGAGACTATAGATTATTGGGCCAAAGAAGGAGTAAGAACATATAGGCCATATATTGGTCAGTAACACATTGTTATCTACCCAACCACATATCAATATACACCTACCACCACCTACCTACTCTATCACCACCTATATCCACTTATCTTAGCATCACCAATAATACATTTTTTTAAGAAAATAACTTTTATTAAAAACTCAAGATTACAAAAGACCCAAAAGTGGCCTTGAAACACACTAAGATAGGCCTAAAAGCCTTAATCCTCCAAAAGAGGCCCAAAGTCTTAATATTCTAAAAGAGGCCCAAAATGCCATATCCTAAAATGGCCCAAAAGTAGCCTTGAATGCAAAAGGCCCAAAAGTAGCCTAAATGAACATTGGCCCAAAAGAGGCCTAATGGCCTAAAGAGTGGAATAAGAAATGCAACTGCAGAATCTTCTAATAAGCCAAAGTCTTCGAGTCAGCACTTGGAAATCTAGTAACATAACGACAGAATATGAACATATCAACCCTACTAGGAACGGTTAAACAGATCATAAAACACATGAGGCAAACAAGTTGCCATACAGAAAATAAGGGACACAAGCTCCCATCAAAATTTGGCACAAAGGCCATCAGTCACAAACATACAATGAATAAGATGGCATGCAAGCCAAAAGTAAGAAAATGGCACGCAGACCACCAACTGAAAATAGTGTCAACATAACTACCAGCAATCAATCAGAACAATCTGCACCCTAACGGAATTAGCTACCATTAGCCAGTCACAAGCCTGGTTAGACAAACGGATTTGATGAATCATATCCGGTCACCGTTCAGCCGGGCTACAGTGCAACTTCTTACCGCAAGAACCCAAGTTGAAGCATGATCTATTCAAAAATACCCGCAAGGGCCAAACAAAAAAGAACACCAAACTATACATATCTTAGGGGCCAAAAGAAATCGGGAAGGAAGCGTGCAAAGAGAAAGAACATGCACACCTCAAATAAAACAACAAATGGATAACAAATAACCAAATGATAAATAAATGAATGAAATAAAAAATGGATGAAAAATACTAATTCAGAAAGAAGAAAAAACCAGAAAGAAAGGCAAACGCCCCTGGTAACTCCAATCCCACCTAAAACTCGGGAGGAGTTCAACTATTATTGGCTAGCAACAAGTTTGACTAGGTCAACAGATTTGATAAATCCTATTCAGCTACCGTTCAGCTCGGACTAGGGTATCTCTTATACCACTGACACCTATGTTATTAAGGCTAAACTTGACTAAAAGCCAAACCATCATTGCCTCCAAAACAAGCAACCAATAATACCAACTCTTTTTTTTTATCTTCTTTTTGCTTTTTCTTTTTTCTTATCAGTTTTTCCAAAAACATCAATCATCTCTTTTAAAAAACAAAAGTTGCAACAGGTTAGTAGTAAGCTAGAAAAAGTCAAGGTAGATCCACTTCCTCAAAAAAATCAAGGGACATCATCATGAACAATTAATGCACGCACTCTTTGAGGAAGGTCAGACATACTACAAAAAGAAAACATCATATCCTTACCCGCTACCCAATCTACCAAAGCAACCACAGGGAGATTACTTTGTCGCAGACACTAAAGAACAGAAACAGAGGCACAAGAGCAAAGAAAATGAAGTCGTGACACATCGAAGACCAAACACCAAGGAATGGGAGTAGAGGTATCCACATAACCCTTAAGCCCAGGCAAGATAGACCTAAGACCAGAGATCTAAATTCCACAACTAAACACCATTCCAAACAACCAAACAAGACTAAAAAAAAATCCGGTAACCTATCAACTACTACAACAGAAAAGGCTTAGTAGAAACAACTATTACTACATGTGTAATCACCCGCATCCACCGAGCCAACAATGTCCACAGGCCATGATGACTGATCTGAAGGCCAAGTGACTTCATAAAAAACTGTCACACAGCCTTTGCCATATCCCCCGCATAAAAAATGTGATCAATAGTCTCCTTAATAGGATTATGGCAGCACCAACATCTAGAAACCATTAAGTGCCCAAAATTTTCCATAGCATCATCTGTGGGCAAACGCCCACGTAAAACACGCCATGCCAAAAATGAAACCTTAAAGGGCATATGTTTATGCCAGCATGCACTCAAAAGAAAGTCAGAACTCATAGGATAAGGTCTTAACAGAGATATAGCATAAGAGAAAGAAAACAAACCGTCAGTAGTTACACGCCAAATAGCCTTATCAAACGAACGTTGCCCCAAGTGGGACAAGTCCGCCAGCAAACCAGCAGGCAGAAAGCCATCGAATGCAATCAAATCCAATTCCCCATCTTGTATATAGTCAGACAATAGCTCACCTGAGTACCCAACACTAGGGAAAGGGTACAAATGCCCTAGGGGCCCAAGTCCAGACCAGTTGTCCCACAAGAGACTAACATCACCCTGAGTCAATTGCCAACCCACCGCTTCAACCTTATCCCTAACAATGAGCATATGTTTCCAAGTGTGTGAATATGAACTCTGCACCAGTTTTGCCATAGGATGAACACTGTTACAGTACTTAGCCTTCATGAAGTTTCCCTACAGAGAAAACGTTGTGCGAAAATTCCACCACAGCTTCGCACTAGATGCTCGAACCATCAAGCCAAAATCAAAGAAACCCACACCACCTTCTTTTTTTTTTAGGGAGGGCTAGTGTTTTCCATGAGGCCCAATTATAACAAGCACCACCAACGTGCTTCCAGAAGAAGCTCGCAAAGCACCATTGTAGATCCCTGACAACCTGCTTAGGAGGAGCACAAGTTGCAAAATGATGTAATGAGACAACCTACAAAACAGAAGAAACAAGAACCCCCCTCCCCCCCCCCCTCCCCCCTCCCCCTTGGATAGTAACCGACGCTGCCACCCAAGACACTTGGCCACCACAGATGAGAAATAGACACACTTCTTCCTACCCATATAAATAGGGCATCTTAGGATCCCAGGTATGTAAAATGAAAGGTCTTATGAATGCACCTAGTAACATCCATAACCCAATGAATGACAAGACCGGAAGTGCGAGGATGCATATAAAAAGCACTCTTTAAAAAACTGTCCATCTAACTTGAAATCTCCTCATTTTTTTCAAAGCCCCAATGACCTTAGAGATAGCCTTTTACCTGCCAGTACTAAAAATAATAACATCATCAGCGTAAGCAAGATAATGAATATGAGTACTAGCAGGTTGAGAGAAATGAGGAACGCTCTCATCGAAATGGACTCGAGCAAGGATCATAGACAGTACCTCTGTAGCAATGATAAAGAGACTCGGGAATAGAAGGTCTCGCTTCTTCAACCCAAGGGAAGAAATAAAGAAACCCCTTTTAACCCCATTAACAATGACATAGTACCAAACATTAGAAACAACTTGATAGACTAGGTCAATCTAAACCTCATAAAAACTCATTCTAATCATAGAAACAAGAAAATACCAAGAAATCCGGTCATAGGCCTTAGCCATGTCAAGCTTTAGCACAACATCTTGATTCCCACGTTTCAAACCATGACACATCTTAGAAGTAAGCAAAATATTATCAGTGATAGAACGGCCAGCAAAAAAAACCACTCTGGTGAGGAGACAACAACCTAAGGAGAACATACGCCAACTTGACCACCATTAACTTAGTAACAATTTTACTATTAAAGTTGCACAAGCTACTGGGCCTAAAGTCAGCAAAGGTCTCCGAGTTGGCCTTTTTTGGACAATAGGACAATGGAGGTATGAGTAATAGACCTGGTGAACTCCCTACCAAGGAAGTAACTCATAGCCATATTAACCACATCCTCCTTGACAACATCCCAACAAGACTTATAAAATGCCCCAGAAAACCCACCAAGGGCAGCGACACTAACAGATTGTCTAAATTATCAGCAGAAGCAACAGGATGCAAGGAAGCACTTTCTTGGTTAAAAAATCGGGACGTCAAGAACCTTCGATTGGAAATAGATTGTCTAAACACAGTTAATGAACTGAAGAGTAATGCCATCAACAGATATCATATAGGCCTTATTATTCATTCTTGTATTAGGCTTATGACAAACTTTGGCTCGGTAGCATGCGTTTACATTAGGAGGTCAACGAACTTCATTGCCCACACATTAGTTAAGATAACTGGCTCTCATACTTGGGACCATGTCCCGCCTGATTGTATTCGTTCTTTATCCCAATTTGCATTAATAATAGTATTCGTTTTTTATTTTTTTTTGCTATAAAACAATCCTTGCGAAATAGAGGATTTAATGCTTAAGATTTTTTTCCAACGAAACATAATATCAGGTACCAAATTTGTTGTTCGCATAGGCAGCTCAACTGGTTACATGGGTGAAGTTTGGGAGCAAAGATCAGGGAGCTCAGTTGAGTTACCATGATTTACATCCTCCCAAATATTTTGTTAGGCCGAGACGTGGGGACCTAGAAATTGGGGATTCAACCTTTTGGGAGCAAAGTTACCAAATTTGTCACGTCTCCATAAATGTAAATTCTAAATCAAAAGTATAAATAATTACTTAATAGATTAAAGACATTATTTCTCCTTTAAAAAAATACATTTCTAATGCAAAAATCACTGGACATGACAATGCTTACTTGTGACATGACATTATTTATCAATTTAAAACATGAAAGTTATTTAATAAATAAAATTACACTGGAACTTAGTGAATAACACTGTACGGAAGTTAACAAAAGTGATTTACACTGTACTGAATGTTAATAAAAAACACATTGCATATAATTTAGAAAAATGTTGGGTAATTTCAATTTTTTACTCCCAACTTTTATTGTTACATATATAACCTTGATGTAGACATTTGTATACATGAAAAAAATTATCAGAATTTGTTACATCAATAAGTAAAATTAAGAGAGTAAACTTTTGAGACTACGGAGAACTCTATAATTTAATACAAAATAATAAGTTAATATCAGAAAACGATTTTTGTATGAAATACATAAATAATACGGAGTAAAAATGAGTACTCTTTTATATTATTATAGATAGACCAGCCGGTCAAAGTTCTTGACAATTTTCGTACCAGAAGTGTCAAGAAGATGCTTGCCCGCACGTAGAGGCAATTATATAAAAACAAAAGTCATTTCCATTTTTGACCATATTGTTATTGGGACATTGCCAATTTTAGTCAATTTTATTAATTTTTGTCACATTGCGACCAATCTTATTTAGTCCTTGTCACTTTTTGTTCACCGTTAAAATTTTCGTCAAATGGCCGTCTAAAACAGGGGTATTTTTGGTCTTTTCATACTTTGGTCTTTTCATACTTTGGTCATCTCTTTGACCCTATGCAGTGGTTTTCCTTATAAATTTTCATCCAATGAAGAGGTCCGGCGAAAACCATGTAAGCCACATTACAAAGCCATGGCTTTTGCCGAACCTCTTCATTGGATGAAAATGTATAAGGAAAACCACTGCAAAGGGTAAATGAGATGATCAAAGCATGAAAAGACCAAAATACCCCTGTTTTGGACGGTTATTTGACAAAAAATTTAACGGTGGACTAAAAGTGGCAATGACTAAATAAGACTGGCCGCAATGTGACAAAAATTAATGAAGTTGACTAAAATTGGCAATGCCCTAATAACAATAGGACCAAAATGGAAATGACTCAAAACAAAATATCATTTTTATCTTCTCCCAAAGATTGAATTCTCAATTCTAAGAACCCCGACGCTTTAGTCCCAGCTTAACAGAACATGTGAGGGATATAAATCACAGTAACTCAATGACTCAGCAGACATATGTAGTCAAATACCGGTCCACGCAAGAAATCTGTCCACTTTAGACATAATCCTCACACTGCCACCGAATTTCAGACTTTGATCTCATCTACCAAATACTGCCTACTAAATTAGTAAGCTAAACACGTAACACTCTTATCCATACCATTCCTAAGTTATTTTCTCTTTAATTACTCAAAATTTTTGAGTTCGCTAGACTACATCTTAAATCTCATGAACCTGTCCCTTAAGTTAATAAGTAGGTCAATTGAGTAAATCTAGCTTCAAGACTCAACTCCATTGCTATGTTTAGCATGACACAAAATTTATATATATTGCAAACATCATAATTAACTCAGAGAAGGAAAATAACTATGAAATGTTTGTTTTGGTCATAACTTTTAACAGTTCAACATAGACATTCAAGAACATAGAAAGGGAAAACTCATCACCTTCAAAATAATTGAAGAGGTTATAACATGATAGTTCTGGATCACATCCATTATACACATAATTTTGAGGGGGGGGGGGGGGGGGGGGGGGGGAAAAATTTTTTTTTT